>NC_091153.1:5014970-5067470 GCF_040958095.1 Procambarus clarkii | reverse complement strand
AATGAGTCGTGTTTGACTCATTATTTCAGGATGAAGCAGGTGAATAGGACTGATAGACATACACACGTCTGGCGAAGATGAGTGAGCTGAAGATATGAGTCCTATTAGACATTGTCAGAGGAGAAAGTGAGGAGATACTCATGCATACTCATTAAACACTCATGAATAAAAGAGTGCGGAGGAGAAAGCCAGAGACGAGATGGCGAGAGCATCGCAAAGTATTGGAAATCTTTACCCAAGGATTGTGAAATCCTCAGCCTCTAGTACCTCAGGCCTTACAATCCCAATCCTCTGAATCCCAATCCTCCGTGTCTCAGGGGCCAGCACATGCACGAAGCTTTCCTAACCTTTAGGCTTATCTTACATCAAACATTTATTATCGTGGAGACGGTAGAGCGACGTTCTCGCTTCATGCAGGTCGGTGTTCAATCCTCGACCGTCCACAAGTAGTTGGGCACCATTCCTTCCCTCCCCCCCCGTCGCATCCCAAATCCTTAGCCTGATTCCTTCCAAGTGCTATATAGTCTAATGGCTTGGCGCTTTATCCTGATAATTCCCTCCCTTCCTCCTATAGGAACGGGTGTCCGATATAGGACCCCACCATTCCTGTACCCCCCGTCTATTCTGTATGTCCTGTATACTTCTGTATACAGGAGTGTATATACTCCTGTCAATTCTATTCCTGTATTTCTGTTTATTGCCTTGTCTCCCGTCCCAAAATTCTCCTATCATATCCATTACTGTGCACCAATAAATCATATGAACGTGATGTATCAGCAAGAAAATATATAAACAAGTAGGAGCCATGAAGAGGATTCGAACCTGCACACCTGGTACTCCCAAGCCCACGCCTATACTAAGTGCAATGTACCCTTGGAGTTCAACAGAAACTACACCATAAGAGAAGAGGAAATAAACGATTCTGAAAGAAGAAAAATATTTGTGAGTAGATATAATTCCAAAGCGACCACCAGAGGCACACTAAACAGGGCAAAACTGGAAACATTTGAGATGCTGACAAACATTATAGTACATTAAGAGTTACAAAATAACTGCATTGACCCAACCACACACTAGAAAGTGAAGAGTCGTCGATGTTTCGGTCCATCCTGGACCATTCTCAAGTCACAATCGACTTGAGAATGCTCCAGGATGGACCGAAAAGTCGTCGTCCCTTCACCTTCTAGTGTGTGATCTGGTTAATTTAATGCATATATGCGATTTGTCTATTTAAGAGACTATTTGTGAGGGTTAATTGACAATAAAAAATAAAAAATAACAACGTGATTTTGCCTTGAAATTCCAGCGGGGCGCTCCAGCATGACAACATAAACTTCTGCTTTACTTCTTAAAGCTGACACACAACATAAACTTCTGCTTTACTTCTTAAAGCTGACACACAACATAAACTTCTGCTTTACTTCTTAAAGCTGACACACAACATAAACTTCTGCTTTACTTCTTAAAGCTGACACACAACAAAAACTTCTGCTTTACTTCTTAAAGCTGACACACAACATAAACTTCTGCTTTACTTCTTAAAGCTGACACACAACAAAAACTTCTGCTTTACTTCTTAAAGCTGACACACAACATAAACTTCTGCTTTACTTCTTAAAGCTGACACACAACAAAAACTTCTGCTTTACTTCTTAAAGCTGACACACAACATAAACTTCTGCTTTACTTCTTAAAGCTGACACACAACATAAACTTCTGCTTTACTTCTTAAAGCTGACACACAACAAAAACTTCTGCTTTACTTCTTAAAGCTGACACACAACAAAAACTTCTGCTTTACTTCTTAAAGCTGACACACAACATAAACTTCTGCTTTACTTCTTAAAGCTGACACACAACAAAAACTTCTGCTTTACTTCTTAAAGCTGACACACAACATAAACTTCTGCTTTACTTCTTAAAGCTGACACACAACATAAACTTCTGCTTTACTTCTTAAAGCTGACACACAACAAAAACTTCTGCTTTACTTCTTAAAGCTGACACACAACAAAAACTTCTGCTTTACTTCTTAAAGCTGACACACAACATAAACTTCTGCTTTACTTCTTAAAGCTGACACACAACATAAACTTCTGCTTTACTTCTTAAAGCTGACACACAACATAAACTTCTGCTTTACTTCTTAAAGCTGACACACAACATAAACTTCTGCTTTACTTCTTAAAGCTGACACACAACATAAACTTCTGCTTTACTTCTTAAAGCTGACACACAACATAAACTTCTGCTTTACTTCTTAAAGCTGACACTCAACAAAAACTTCTGCTTTACTTCTTAAAGCTGACACACAGCAACAAACGTCTCTCTCCTCTCTAACATGCTTAATCTAAGTATTATTTTTCACAATCAATAAATACCGAATCTTAAATTTGATTTATAAAAAAAATCACTTTTAGATTTACCATCGATGTGACTATAGACGTTTTCAGAATTACCTTCATGATAACAGCTTTAAAAAAGGAGTAAAATCTAATGGTACATTCCCTTGAAGGGCAATGTGTACATGGGGACATGTACACATTTACACATGGGCACATGTACACAGCTAATGTACAGCTATGTACAGCTAATGTACAGCTAATGAGTGACAAAACCACTGTAGGTGTCTTTTACAAGTGCCAGCAAACAACATCTTACATGCAACACATTCTCTGTACATCATTCATTGAACAAAATTCATCCAATACCCAGGGCTAGAGTGAAATAACACTTCTATTTTCATAAGAGCCAATTTCTTACATTCCCAAGAGAAACACTGCTTCCTCTAATTGGTTCTGGGTCTGATTACCTGATATCTCAGCCAATAAGATCTGATCGTGTGGTTGCTCGTCCCTGATTGACTTAGATAGTCAAATGATACCACCATTGACGGAGGAAGTTAACGGATGCTCAGTTTTCATAATGTAAAGACGGTATAATTGACAATTTAAAAAAGAAATTCCTCAATCATCGGAATTTACTATAATAGGGAACGTCTACTGGTGCAAATCTTGTGGAGTTCTTTAATACCTGTCAATTTGTCAAGTTCAATAATATATGTCCTGTTGTCAAGTTCAATAATATATGTCCTGTTGTCAAGTTCAATAATATATGTCCTGTTGTCAAGTTCAATAATATATGTCCTGTTGTCAAGTTCAATAATATATGTCCTGTTGTCAAGTTCAATAATATATGTCCTGTTGTCAAGTTCAATAATATATGTCCTGTTGTCAAGTTCAATAATATATGTTCTGTTGTCAAGTTCAATAATATATGTCCTGTTGTCAAGTTCAATAATATATGTCCTGCTGTCAAGTCCAATAATATATGTCCTGTTGTCAAGTTCAATAATATATGTCCTGTTGTCAAGTTCAATAATATATGTCCTGTTGTCAAGTTCAATAATATATGTCCTGTTGTCAAGTTCAATAATATATGTCCTGTTGTCAAGTTCAATAATATATGTTCTGTTGTCAAGTTCAATAATGCACGTTATGCGGTCAAGTTCATTGATGCACGTTCGGTTGTCACGTTTAATTATGCATGTCCTGTTTGTCAAGTTCGTTTATGTATGTACTGTTGTCAAGTTCGTTTATGTATGTACTGTTGTCAAGTTCGTTTATGTATGTACTGTTGTCAAGTTCGTTTATGTATGTACTGTTGTCGAATTTACTGATGTATGTCCTATCGTTGAGTGTATTTTGGCGGTTACCTACCTTGCGATGATTTCGGGGCTTAACGTTCCCGCGGCCCGGTCTCTAACCCTGGCAGGAAGGGAGTTTAACACTGATTATAAAGCAGGTTTGGTTTAAAAGCTTACTTGGACGTTTAATAATTTAAAATCCTCTTTAATTACTATTTATTCATGTGGTATAAATATTATACATTTCATTTACAGTCATAAAGTATGTTGAAATGTTATTCAATTTTCAATCTGATTGTGCGTTTATTTGAATCGCATATTTGTACACAATATGATTTTTTTTCATAAATATGTAGTTTCTGATAATAAAATTTGTGATCGAACTGAATAAAATTTTTATCACATCCAAAAAAATTTTTGTAAAATTTTCTATAGAAACAGATTCTGGTCACCCAGAATTTACAGGTAATTCAATTATAATTTCACTATTAAGTATAATACGTTGTCCATAAAATTAAGGCAAAATAATCACATATTAACAAAATATTGTGTGGATTTGTAATTTCAATTTTAAAAGCGAGATAGATACGTCTCGTTCCAGATAATTTTATTAATAACTGCGAAGCAAATAATGTTTTTTTTTATATTCAGACATTATTGCTAAACCGAAAATGATTCGGGAACTAATTATAGACAGAGTTTCCGTCGAAATTAAACAACTGGTAACTTCAGAAGCAATTTTTTTGCTTCGGTTTAGAGGTAATTAGCGAAACTTGTAGGAAGTCGGAACCATTCTCAGCCAACCCAATATATTCCAGACTCCGGGAGAGAAAAAGTCAATATTTATTACGATCCAAACATTATTGGCCAGTATTTCCTTATATTTCTTATTGTCCTTTTTTGAGGAATGGGGGCGGGGAGGGGGGGGGGGGGAGGTAGATGTCAAAGTTTTTGTTTACAATAAAGTTTTTAGATAATTTTATTTTTAACTTTGCACTTTTATTTTTAATTATATCTGGTTTCTATCTATTTCACTATTCAGACGAGGAGTCACAATAACGTGGCTGAAATATTTTGACCAGACCAATGACCAATATGATCTTACATATGTGTGACATATGATCTGTTGTTGACCTCTAAGACGACAAGAATCCTGCACCCACAGTGGGAAATTCCAATTGACATAAATTCTCTAAGATGATCTCAACTCAAAAGATGATCAATTAACCACAACCAACGTAAAATGTTTCCCATAAGTCGGTTATCGATTAAGAGGTGATTATCGATTAACAATCGATTCCAGACCTAAATTACACCACCATTGTCGTTTAACTTCATAAACAGAATTAGTAAACCTACTCAGAATATGTATTTCTCTGATCCAGAATTGTATAATGCAGACATCATGCTCCATGATCCAGTTGAGCATTATGGAGCGATCCTTATCGGGTGGACAACCTTCATGTTGAGGAACAGGTGGTATAGAAGGAACATTGAAAATAGTGAATAATACCATAAGAGCAGAGGAAATCTGAAGTTGAATCAACTCAGGTTGATTCAACTCAGCAATTTCAGGTCTGTTACGTTAACTGGTCGTGGGTAGGGAGGCTCAAGCCCCAGAAAAGGTATTTGGAATTTTGAAGTATATATACTTGAAATATGCAGACGATGAGTCACAATAACATTGATGAAGATATGATGACTAAACCATTCACCGGAAGATGATGGAGACGACGTTGTAGGAGATAGGGAAGGTGTGTGTGTTGGGGAGATAGGGAGGATGTGTGTTGGGAAAGATGGGGCGGGGGTGTGTTTGTGGGAGACGGGAAGGGAATGTGGGGGAGATATGGCATGGATATCTGGGAAGTAAATATAGATAGTGCGAACATGTTTACAATGACGAGGACGGTGAGTACTGAAGATTGTTACAGCCATAGGGAGAGACAGGACCGGGGTGCGTAAAAAAGAGAGAGAAAAGGAAGCTGTGTTTATAGGACGACGTGGGGAACGATGTGGTCTGTGAGTGGAGAAAAACCACGACCCCATATGACCCCGGGCACCGCCGGGTACCCCTATCTAGTATAACAAAACTAGATTAATAGCTAAGAATATCCTTCTTAGTCATTCACAGGATGGATATAAATAAGTAATTCACAGAATATTAATATATTAACTCGGTTAATCCCAAATGATGAATATCGATAAATTATTTAACCAGAGACATAATCTGCTAATTCAAATTAATCCACTTCAGGTAACTCAGAAATCCTACACAAAGCGCTCTCAAAACTCACGCCTTTTACCAGACTATAATTAGTAAATAATTTTTGTTATAGATCGTGTGTTATGAAATGACTCGTAATGCAGACAACCTTTAAAAATGACCCAGCGAACAGTAGTGAATGTCAGACACCAATTATTTCCTGAACAATGAAGGGGTCACATGGGAGTAGGAGGACAGGGTTCGAGGCTTGTCAGCTCTACAACCAAGGCGATTATCAGGCCAAAGAGCCAATACGACTTGGAAAGAATATCTGGACAAGGATCTAGGATAGCACGGGTGAGTAAGCAATTATCCAAAGAAGGCACCAAGCCGGGAAGGCTATGTAGCACCATAGGACTGGGAGGGGAGGGGTTAAGAATGGTGCACAAACACTTAGACCATCGGGAATCGAACTCCGTCATGCAAGAAATCTAAGTGGTTGAGTAAGCTCCACAACCGAAGCAGAGAGAACTACTTTTATTGAGGATAATATTCCTGTTATTCCTAGGATGTAAACAACTTATTTATTATGATTATAAACGTAAGTGTTTGTTAGGAATAAGTTTCAACTTACATAATAGGGCACGAAGGCCAATAAAACAATTGTATTACTGTAAGAGTTTAAAACTAATACATTTTCGCTTATTCAATCAGGGCTATTATGGAAATACTGGTCCCAGAGGACTGGTTGGACTAGATGAGTAATTAAGTGGCGATAATTACATTATGGTGTAACTACCGGATGATTGGTTCCGAACTGGGCCGGCACGGTGCACTTTATGGTACACTCCACGCAACACTTCACGCAACACTCCACGCAACACTTCACGCTAAACTCCACGCAACACTCCACGCAACACTTCACGCTAAACTCCACGCAACACTCCACGCAACACTTCACGCAACACTCCACGCAACACTCCACGCAACACTTCACGCTAAACTCCACGCAACACTCCACGCAACACTTCACGCTAAATTCTACGGTACACTACACGCAACACTCCACGCAACACTTCACGCAACACTTCACGCTAAACTCTACGGTACACTACACGCAAACACAACTAGGTGAGTACAACTAGGTGAGCACACACACACACACATACACACACACATCGACGGTTGAGAGGCGGAACCAAAGAGCCAGAGCTCTACCCCCGCAAGCACAATTAGGTGAGTACACAAGGGGTCTCACGGCTGATTGGACAGCGCTCTGGGATCGTAGTCCAATGGGCCCGGGTTCGATCCCTTGTCGAGGCAGAAACAAATGGGAAGAATTTCTTTCACCCTGGTGCACCTGTTCACCTAATAGTAAATAGGTACCTGGGAGTTAGACAGCTGCTACAGGCTGCTTCCTGGGGATGTGTGTGTGTGTGTGTTAGAGATAAATATATGTAGTAGACATAATAGAGGAAAAATTAAATTGGTTAGGAGGGTGGGGTCCAAGAGCTAATAGCTCGATTCTGCAGATACTAATAGTAAACACACACACACACATACACACACACACACACACACACACACACACACACACACACACACACACACACACACACACACACACACACACACACACACACACACACACATACACACACACACACACACAGGAATCTGTACACCAGTTGATTGACAGTTGAGAGGCGGGACCAAAGAGCCAAAGCTCAACCCCCGCAAAGCACAAATAGGTGAGTACAAATAGGTGAGTACACACACGGAAGCTACCTATAATGCACTTCCATTTCCTCTCTCTCTCTGATGCATTTTTTCTGGCAACAACTAATTTAATTCAACCTACTTCCTCCCTGGAGAGACCCAGCGAACTCAGCCCTAAAGTGAGGCCTGATTGTACCCATGATACAGGAGAGGAGAAAGAGAGGAGAGATGGACACATGGAACAGAGACGGGAGATGTAAACATTGTCCAGGAGAGGAGAGAGAGAGAGAGAGAAGGGAGATAAACAAAGGGAGATACCCTCTCTAAGTAGAGATAAAAACACATGGTCCATGAGAAGGGAGATGGACATATGGTCCGTAAGAGGGTAGATGCACTTAAGATCAAGTATAGAATGGCGGGGTCCAAGAGCTCAATCCTGCAGGCACAAATAGTCATTACACACCCACACCCACACACATACTGTCACACACACACTCTCACTACCGTTGCTTAAAGAGAAATAATGAAGTGTTCTAATCCTTAGTAATCCCTAGTCTCCTGTGCCCTCTCTAAACCTTGCTAGGGTCAGAACACACTCGTCTCTGTAGACCTGGAGAAGGGAACTGTCAGGGAAGAGCGCCTAGCCATTGCGACTATATAACACTTGGATGGGGTCAGGATAAGGATTTGGGATGGCACGGGAGAAAGGAATGGTGCCCAACCACTTGGACGGTCGGGGATAGAACGTTGACCTGCATGAAGCGTGACCGTCGCCCTACCGTCCAGCCCAAGTGGTTGGGTATGTAGACCTGGAGAGAGTTTTGTCATCGATATATTTTATTGGTTCCAGGTTTAATATCGGTCTATATATTTCTTTCTCTACCTTTTGATCAGTTTTTCTCTAATTTAGTTTTTCGTAATTTTTCCTGCCTATCAATGTTTATTTTGTGTTCTCTTTTTGTCTTGTTCCATCTTGTTCCATCTTGATATGTCTTTCTGTCTCTCTGTCTGTCTGTCTTTCTCTCTCTCTCTTACACATATTCGTCTCTATATTCCGTCGCTCTGTGCTGTATCCTCACTGTATTTTAAGATAAACATGTCGTATCTAATAGGTACAGTTGCCTAACAAGTCGATTTGTTCTACTTATTGAAAATTACAAAAATTATCTTGGAATGATAAAGTAGATTATCATGCTAAACATACAGAATTGGACAGATATTTGAGACACAACTAACATAGAAATGTGACCTAACTAAATTAACTAAGTAATTAACACCCACAATATAATACTTTAATATTGTTAACGGTGAAAAAATTTTGAAAGAAATATTTGAAAATGAGCCAATTCCCTTTGGTTGTTAGGCAAATAAGGTTTTTGCTTACTAGGCCAAGTAATGCTATTCTGGTTACTAAGCACGACATATACACACCCACGCACCGAAAGCCGTTACTCGTACCCCAAACTAAAGCTCTCACAGCCGAACCTATCTGGGCTGAACTCAGGGACGTGGATATAAGGCCGCTTTGGGAAAGGGAGAGGGGGGGCCCACCGCTTTGGGAAAGGGAGAGGGGGGGCCCACCGCTTTGGGAAAGGGAGAGGGGGGGCCCACCGCTTTGGGAAGAGGGACCTGCCGCTAGGGGGGAAGGGACCCACCATCCGGCTTCGCTCGGAGTAGGGTCCGTGTTCGGGCCGGAACAATTTTACCGGATATTTTGTTACGACATAAAGTAGACGTATCGGCACTCCATGCCAGACTCACCATTAAACCCTACTCCTGTGATCGAAGAGACTCGCAGTCCATAAAAATAGACTAAATCTCAAGTTATTTTGAGTGGATTTTATCCACTCAAAAGTTTGATCCACGTATTAAAAATGTCTTAAAGCTTTAAAATAATATATAGAGCTTCGGCTCGTGGGAGTTCGCTGTTCGAGTCACCTAGAGCCCCAGGAGAATGGAAGACTTAATTGGATTAAATAATACCTTTCTCGTAATACAATGAGCCTGGCTGGGATCTTGTGCCACCTCAAGTGGATTACTCTTCATCGGTGTGTTTATTGTTACTCTTTATCTTTTTATTTATATATTGTTACATTACATCTGATTATGATCAGTTAGGACATATGTACTTCGAATACACAAGACCTGTTTTGGATTACACTGAGCCTAACTTAGATAACTCTGAGCCTAACTTAGACAACACTGAGTCTAACTTAGATAACACTGAATCTAACTTAGACAACTCTGAGCCTAACTTAGATAACACTGAATCTAACTTAGACAACTCTGAGCCTAACTAAGACAACACTGAGCCTAACTTATACAACACTGAGCCTAACTTATACAACACTGAGTCTAACTTAGACAACACTGAATCTAACTCAGACAACACTGAATCTAACTTAGACAACACTGAATCTAACTCAGACAACACTGAGTCTAACTTAGACAACACTGAATCTAACTTAGACAACACTGAATCTAACTCAGACAACACTGAATCTAACTCAGACAACACTGAGCCTAACTTAGACAACACTGAATCTAACTTAGACAACACTGAGCCTAACTTAGACAACACTGAATCTAACTCAGACAACACTGAGCCTAACTTAGACAACACTGAATCTAACTTAGACAACACTGAGCCTAACTTAGACCGGAGAAGAGAAGGTTAGATCAATATAGAAAAACACCAGTGAGTAAGACCAGTGTGTCGGAGAGGTCTGTGATGTATTGTATAATACAACTGAACGGGAGCTCTATTACACGCCAACCATAATAGTGTATGCACGAAACAGCTGCGCCTGATGGTACAGGTGTCTGTTCTCTCTCTGACATGTGTCTGCTCTCCTCTGCGGTGTGTCTGCTCTCCCCTGAGGTGTGTCTGTTCTCCTCTGCGGTGTGTCTGCTCTCCCCTGAGGTGTGTCTGTTCTCCTCTGAGGTGTGTCTGTTCTCCCTCTGACATGTGTCTGCTCTCCCCTGAGATGTGTCTGCTCTCCCCTGAGGTGTGTCTGCTCTCCCCTGAGGTGTGCCTGCTCTTCCCTGAGATGTGTCTGCTCTCCCCTGACGTGTGTCTGCTCTCCTCTGAGGTGTGTCTGCTCTCCTTTGAGATGTGTCTGCTCTCCTTTGAGATGTGTCTGCTTCCCCCCTCTTCTATACTAAGGCTTTGACCTCTCTTATAACCCTGGCTATCTAAGGGTCAGGATAACAGTCACCGCCACTATGGGGACTGCTGTGTTCTCTGTTCTCTGTGTTCTCTGTTCTGTGTTATGCACGTAATATATTCTTTACAAAGTTCACTTTGAAGGATTCGGTAAAGAAATCAGGAATTTTAACTTCTAGAATAGTCGTGTTGTACAGAGGTAGCACAGTCCACGATGCAGTGATCCTGGGATCACGACTGGTGTGATCACAGGCTCAATGAATGATCTTGCTGTAAACAAATCCACAAGGGCCGTGACGAGGATTCGAAGATACGTCCGAGAGCATCCCAGACGCTGCCTTAATCGACTGAGTTAATCCTAGGTTCTGGGCTAATAGGTTCGAATCCTCGTCACGGCCCTTGTGGATTTGTTGATTTGATATATCACGCTATTGTGATTTCTGTGTGTAATCTTGGTATAGTATGTAAATAAAGAAAGAAATAGGCCTCTCGTATTGATCTAACAGCATCTTAAGTTCCAGTCAGAGAATAATTGAATAAAAAAAGTCTGTCATTTATTATACGGCCAGTTTCATCAAAGTGAAAACTGACCGCATGTCCATTTAGACTGTCTTAAGTCCAATTGATACACTTAAGGAACACAAAAAGAAGTGTTAAGTCTGCAGACACAAACAATGCTCTCTTCTGTCATATTAGTGACTCTAATCATCCTGTAGATTGGTCTTGTTATAAAATAATCTTTCCTGCCTCTATACTTCACAGATGATATCATGACGAAGCAGCTCTGATATGCAGGCGATGAGTCACAATAACGTAGCTAAATTAAGTTGACCAGACCACACACTAGAAGGTGAAGGGACGACGACGTTTCGGTCCGTCCTGGACCATTCTCAAGTCGATTGAGAATGGTCACAATCGATTTGAGAATGGTCCAGGATGGACCGAAACGTCGTCGTCCCTTCACCTTCTAGTGTGTGGTCTGGTCAGCTCAGATACACAACCTTCCCAACATGAACCTTAGTCCTGGCTTTGTTGCTATTGACTCTTCCCTTTCACGGTACCTACATGCTCCAACCTTCTTAACAAACGTGACCTGAGTTAAGAATACCCCCCTTTTCATTTTCTTTCCTTCCTCTTATTCTTACTTCATCCCATTCCAATCGTATCTTTCAATCTAATCTTACCCTTCATCTTACTCTTACCTTCTTCTAGAACTTACCTTCTTCTCTTACCTGCTCCTCAGCCCCGTTGGCACATCTCCTGTGCAAACTAAGTACGACGGGATCACCATAGCCCATGCTGCTTGGAACTTCTTGTTCCGAGTAGCTGAATCTAAAACAACCACAAACAGCCCTTCTCCCTCACACACGACTTAATGACCCAACCCCACACTAGAAAGTGAAGGAACGACGAAGTTTCGGTCCGCCCTGGACCATTCTGAAGTCGATTGAATCGACAAGAGAATGGTCCAGGAAGGACCGAAACGTCGTCTTTGTTCCATCTTCTGATGTGTGGTTTGCTCATTATATCTTCAGGCACGTTATTGTGACTCATCATCTGCATTCTAGCAATGTTAATGATTTTTGGATTCACTTGTAATTCAATTCACTGAGTTGTAATTCACTTGACTGTTTTGTGAGGCGTTGGTATGTTTTGTGAAGGTTTCCTAGATCTTTCACGCCTCTTATGTCTCTCATGTCTATATTTCTCACGATTTTCATATATTTCATTACCCCGGCCTCTATTTGGGCCAGGAATAAAGTGAGGATAAGATACTCATGACAAGCCAGACCTCACACCACCAGAATTAACCGGAAAGGATTTCTATCCCTTTACACTGTATTCACCTAGTTGTATTCACCTAGTTGTATTCACCTAGTTTTATTCACCTAGTTGTGTTTGCGGGGGTTGAGCTTTGCTCTTTCGGCCCGCCTCTCAACTATCAATCAACTGTTTACTAACTACTTTTTTTCCCCACACCACACACACACACACACACCAGGAAGCAGCCCGTGACAGCTGACTAACTCCCATGTACCTATTTACTGCTAGGTAACAGGGGCATTCAGGGTGAAAGAAACTTTGCCCATTTGTTTCTGCCTGGTGCGGGAATCGAACCCGCGCCACAGAACTACGAGTCCTGCGCGCTATCCACCAGGCTACCAGGCTACTGTGTTCACGTCTTCAACACAATAAATATCCCTTGACCTACCTGATTTCCCACTTGCATCCATCACCTGTAAGTAAGTGTCGCTGAGCAATTTAATTTCTCTTCCACTGCTTAATAACAATGTTGTCTCCAATTCAGCTAAACTCAATCGACAATGAGAACCATAATTGACTTGAGAATGGTCCAGGACGGACCGAAAAGTCGTCGTCCCTTCACCTTCTAGTGTGTGGTCTGGTCAAACTACTTCAGCCACGTTATTGTGACTCATCGCCTGCAGCTAAACTCTCCGTAGTCCCATATAGAATATCAGCAGCATCTCTCCACACTATCATCTGCCATACCCTCAGCATCCGTCCGTACTCCCAGGCACTACACAAACCAGCAATAAGATGCAAAACAATAACTATCCGCCGGAATAAAAGCACACAGTAAAGATTTATGTTCCCTGACTTTGCATTTTTTCCGAAAAGCACGAAATTTGTTTTGCGTCTCAAGTCTCTGTGTTTCCTTCATAACTTTCCAACTTGACAGATTGTCCTTGAGAGCTTGTCTGGGGTCTGGGACAGCGTGGAGGAGACCAAAGAACAAGGCAACAGTGTAGGAGGAATACATTAAATCGGCTGCTTCCAAACTTAGAGTAAATCGTCCATCTGACTCAGCTAATTTGTTTATCTCCTTTTTTATATAACAATTCGATAACAATAACAATTAGATAACAGATAATGATCGTTATAATTAAATAATATTTCAATGTTTATTGTCAGTTTTAATGTATAAATCAAAAAAAGTTTTCAATTATTTTAGATTTAATTTAATTCAAACACATTATTATTTATGAGAATCAAAACGAAGATTTGTTAGCGAGTTATTTTTGTTTGTACTTCAATACTTAGTTCTTCAGTTAGAGCTGTTATATATGAAATAACTTCTCGCAGAGCCTTTTCTTCTTATCTTGAGGTTATCTTGAGATGATTTCGGGGCTTTAGTGTCCCCGCGGCCCGGTCCGCGACCAGGCCTCCACCCCCAGGAAGCAGCCCGTGACAGCTGACTAACTCCCAGGTACCTATTTACTGCTAGGTAACAGGGGCATTCAGGGTGAAAGAAACTTTGCCCATTTGTTTCTGCCTCGTGCGGGAATCGAACCCGCGCCACAGAATTACGAGTCCTGCGCGCTATCCACCAGGCTACGAGGCCCCCTTCTTACTGTTATATAAAAAAGATATATGTCTTCGAGAAAGCAACAAAGACGGGTACTTTATTGATGAAAGCCACATAAAAGATGGTACTGTTTTGGGAAATAGCAATAGAATTTTGAAATTATTTTGCTGACAACAACACAGATAATTCTGTCTTCCTGAGAACAATTAAGAAGGACACAGTTCTGGCGTCAGCAGTAGAGATGGGCACGGTCTCAGAAACCCTAATATTGAAGGCGATGAGTCACAATAACGTGGCTGAAGTGGGTTGACCAAACCACACACTAGAAGGTGAAGGGACGACGACGTTTCGCTCCGTCCTGAATCATTATTAAGTCGTATACTTTCTAAGTCTCTTTTCGTACAATTAAAATATTAAATTGAACACCATTCTTTGACCTTCAATTTCTCAGAACAAAAACACTAAATCTGCTTGGGGTTCGATCCCATTCAACAGCCTAGCAAAAAAAATCATGGCATCAAAAGGAAACTGTGGGCCACTATTCATTTGCTTTTAATACTTGGCCTGATCCTTTGGCAAAAATTGTTGATTCGTTTGAAAATAACCTTGACAGGAATTCTCCATTAGAAATCCATTAACCATTACCGAGAATAGATTATCTGTTAATCATGAGGACTACAAAAGTGAGAAACAAGAGTCTCTCTTCACAAGATACATATGACATTGATTTCGATATTAGTTCTGCACTTGATACAGTTCTGCAAAATGGATTTGCTTTAAGCTAAAGCGACTTAGGAATGATGGATATATATAGCTCGTGTCGTCTTGATAACGTCACACAGCACCGCTCCTGTGCCAGGTAAGTCCACTACGGGCTCACCATAGCCCGTGCTACTTGCCCCGCTCCTGTGCCAGGTAAGTCCACTACGGGCTCACCATAGCCCGTGCTATTTGCCCCGCTCCTGTGCCAGGTAAGTCCACTACGGGCTCACCATAGCCCGTTCTATTTGCCCCGCTCCTGTGCCAGGTAAGTCCACTACGGGCTCATCATAGCCCGAGCTATTTGCCCCGCTCTTGTGCCAGGTAAGTCCACTACGGGCTCATCATAGCCCGTGCTATTTGCCCCGCTCCTGTGCCAGGTAAGTCCACTACGGGCTCACCATAGCCCGTGCTATTTGCCCCGCTCCTGTGCCAGGTAAGTCCACTACGGGCTCACCATAGCCCGTGCTATTTGCCCCGCTCCTGTGCCAGGTAAGTCCACTACGGGCTCACCATAGCCCGTGCTATTTGCCCCGCTCCTGTGCCAGGTAAGTCCACTACGGGCTCACCATAGCCCGTGCTACTTGGAACTTGTTCCGAGTAGCTGAATCTATAACAACATTGAAAACGTCACAAGTAATCGAACCACTGATATAATAGTTATTCCTGTTATGATCTTGCTACAGGGCTCTCAGAGCAGCGTAATAGTATCAATATTCTGTAACATTTGCTTCGACCCGCTATCATGAATTTTAGCTTATCTGCGTATGCAAATTCTAGGCTTTATTAGAGTCAAAAACTAAATTAAAGCCTTAAGTCCATTATTTAAATATTTCATAATATATTTTATTTTCTTGAAAGCCAACACCTATCAATTAATTTGCTATCTTTAGAAAACACTCTTATTGACATTATCTCAAGGAAGTATCTAATCTTCATTCCAACTTCAGTGAAGGTTTTTGACAGGTATTCTGCTTGAAAGTGTATTTATTTGAAGAGAGTAACCCTCAACCCTCAACCCTCTCTAAGCCTATGATCCCCTACGTGTATTAAATAGTTAAACACCTTAGTTTAAAGTGTATGACTGATCAAAACATGAATATTATATGCAGACGATGAGCCACAATAACGTGGCTGAAGTATGTTGACCAAACCACATACTAGAAAGTGAAGGGACGACGTTTCGGTCCGTCCTGGACCGGACGGACCGAAGTCATTCTCAAGTCAGTTGTGAGAATGGTCCAGGACAGACCAAAACGTCGTCGTCCCTTCTCTTTCTAGTGTGTTGTCTGGTCAACATGAATATTATATCATGGAATTTTAACCATTAGTTTTAATCTATTACTAATATCTCCATTAATGCTATTAGACAAAATCAGAGACAGACATGAAATGAGAACTAATCTGGACTATGACAAAATTCAACAAAAATACGAACCCAAAGTTTTATCTTCATTTCAGTCATATCACTCGTGTTAACCAACAAATTTAAAGTACAACAGGTTAATATCAACAACAGTTGTTTACACATAAACACGCTGGGTTCCCAATGGAATTATGGAACTCTTATTATTTAACTGCTGGCGTGTTTCCAATGCATACGGTCGCTTCCTTCCCTCCCCCGTCCCATCCCAAATCCTTATCCTGATCCCCTCTCAGTGCTATAGTCATAATGGCTTGGCGCTTTCTCCCTGATAGTTGCCATCCCTTCCCTTCCAGCAGCTCTGACATGCCGTAAACATTGTACAGAACCACTAAGTTGAGAACCAATTTAATTTTAAAATAAAGCTTTTATATGTAAATGCTTTTTCAAATATTGGAAATTAGTATCGTATACGAATAGTTAATGAGAACAAATATTATGTACAATTTATTGCAAAAACTAACCACATATCAAAATTGATTTTGTAAGTGGTAAGACTTGATTTACTTTTCAGCAGACGGAAAGTGCAGTTTTAATAAGACAAAATATATAAAAAAATTGATGCATAGAAACAACAGCAGCCAAAAAATAATAGCAGTGAGGCCTAATAATAATAAACAAAAGTACCTTCATTTTGGAGTCTTTTTTGTTCAGTGTGTTTTCCTGTATTTTGCTACGCGGCTGATTACAATGCAGTTTGCTAATTACATCGCCATGTAGTTTGTTAATTACATCGTCCGGACTCACAAACACGAGCGGAACCCTTAGAGTGTGATGTTTGCGCTGGGCCGCCGTTCCGGTGCTAACTGTATATTAAGTAATTACTTTCTCCCTTTCCCTTTTACCACTTTTTCAGAACATGGATTTCTAACCCACAGTGTCTAATAAAACAGATCAATTTTCTCTTTACCGTTCCAAACAGTTCGTATAAATCTGAGTAAATGCCGCCAGACGAATGCTACATACCAAAGGGAACTATTATCATAGCTGTTTCATTAAAGGGTTCTGTACCCCTGGCCTTTCACCCTGTAATTTGAGAACATGTAATAAATATCATGATGGCGAGTACAGAAAAATCGAGCTCAAACACGTTAGATTTGGTGCGAAAATGGACATTTATTTTCCATTCTGTTTTATGTCAATGTTTCTATCTATGTCTATTCCGTTTTCCTAACGTAGGAAGGTTGATAAGAAGGTGAATTTTCAATATTATTAGTTGGCGTTGAGCTGCTACCTCTTCACAGTTCATCAGAAGTCTTTTCCTTTCAGCCTTTCCTGGATCCCGAACCACAGATTAGTTATGATGTAAGTCTGCACTGTCGGGGTCAACACGGGCGAGCAGCGAAGGTTCGGTGCTCAGAGAACCCTCCCTGCCAAGGCCCTGTCGAAAGTCGTTTGAATGGCATATAAACGTGTGCTTTACAATTGTGGAACAGAGGCTTTGATACATGCAGTCTGTCTGTCGGCCAGCTCCCGTCTATCTCACTCTCTCTCTCTCTCTCTCTCTCTCTCTCTCTCTCTCTCTCTCTCTCTCTCTCTCTCTCTCTCTCTCTCTCTCTCTCTCTCTCTCTCTCTCTCTCTCTCTCTCTCTCTCTCTCTCTCTCTCTCTCTTTTCTCCAATGTTTGTCTTCCTCACCACATCACCAAGTCCTGGCGGCTCAGCTCACAGCCTTGGGATACCTTACCTTGAGGTTACCTTGAGGTGCTTCCGGGGCTTAGCGTCCCCGCGGCCCGGTCGTCGACCAGGCCTCCTAAAATAAGCTTAAAGTATTTTCCTCGTCAAGAATTAAAGCACTTACATCACAACGCAAAAATAATTTCAAAATGTCAAAGTTGAATAAATGAATAAGCTTAATTTATGATTGATTGGATGGACTGGGTTGATTGGATGACCTATCTCTTGTGGGTCAATTGACCTTCTGCAGTTTTCATTCTTCTTCTTTAGCGCCTAATTCATGTTTGAAATGTATGAGACTGGCAGTATTGCAAAGAGTTTCGCGTATGAATCATGTATGTACCCCTAAGCACAGGCACCCATTGATTGCAACAGTAATTATGTAACCAAAATTTTCGGAAAAAAATCTATAGATTCTTCTTTTTTAACATAGTTAAACAACACTAGCAGAGTGAGTCTCGCGGAGAATATTTTACACCCGGATCAGCTAACAGCTAAATCAGAGAGCTTATATTTGTAACAAAAATTAACTTTTTTTTAACAACAGATCATTTTCTAGCCGTGATGTTGTGGATGTTACTGATTGTATCATCCACATTGTATTTTATTGTGGATGATTGTATTTACTGTCGCTTTTTGGAAATGCATTAAGTACTGATGTGGTGGAGGCTGACTCCATACACAGTACCAAATGTAGATTTGATAAGAGCCCAGTAGGCTCAGGAACCTGTACACCAGTTGATTGACAGTTGATAGCGGGACCAAAGAGCCAGAGCCCAACCCCCGCTAGCACAACTAGGTGAGTACAACTAGGTAAGTACAACTAGGTGAGTACAATTAGGTGCGTACAACTCGGTGAGTACAGCTTTAAAACCTGCATTTTTATTCGGCAACCTCTTTCTCTCTTTCTCTCTTTCTTTCTCTCTTTCTCTCCCTCTGTCTTCATTAATTTGCATCAAAGTATTAGCATTAAAGTTGCAACATACATTTTGCGAGTTAAGAACTGTAAATCAGCTAATTTCAAAGTTTAATCCTAAACTAACTTTTTATGAAATATATTTATTGGCTTATGCAGGCGATGAGTCACAATAACGTGGCTGTAGTATGTTGACCAGACCACACTCTAGAAGGTGAAGGGACGACGACGTTTCGGTCCGTCCTGGACCATTCTCAAGTCGATTGTGAATGGACACAATCGACTTGAGAATGGCCCAGGACGGAGCGAAACGTCGTCGTCCCTTCACCTTCTAGTGTGTGGTCTGGTCAACATACTTTATTGGCTTAGTTTTGTTTCACTAATAATTATAATTGAGACATTGAACGTGGTGCCAAGTGACCAACAAACTCGTAAAATTAGTTCAGTTGATATGACTAATTTGCTTCCTCCTGAGAGCATGTTCCAAGCGTATGACAGGTGAGGAACAGGTGACAGATGATGGGTAATGGACTGGATTTCCTAATTAAGTTGAGGCTAGATAACTATAACAACGTTGGCGTTGTTGGTAACTATGAGAACTCTGGTCTTGTTTAGACGTTGTCACTAACGTCTCTACAGTGAATCAGTTTGTTTTTCAGCTTGCAACAGTCCACTTCAGCTGATTTGGAGGCGGAAGTTATTTTCAGATGAACAGCCAAGCTGTCTCTTCGGCTCGGGAACTACCAGATTTCGTAACAAATTCTTTCTGATGGTTAACCCTCCAACTTACAAATGGCCAGGCTTGTTCTCGTAGTCGCTGACAAGCTGAGGGATGTGTTCTATTCTTTCTAAAGAATGTTGACCAGACCACACACTAGAAGGTGAAGGGACGACGACGTTTCCGTCCGTCCTGGACCATTCTCAAGTCAATTGTGAGAATGGACTTAAGAATGGTCCAGGACGGACCGAAACGTCGTCGTCCCTTCACCTTCTAGTGTGTGGTCTAGTCAACATTCTTCAGCCACGTTACTGTGACTCATCGCCTGCATATTCTTTCTAAAATCTTGTAAGTGGGTTCAGCTGCCTCTTGGAAGGAATAGCCAAACTATCCATGGCCTTTAGTTTTAATCACGCATTGCTGGAGATGCAGAATGTTACGGTGAATTCGTGGTCGTAACTGTTTACGAACTTACGGAGGAAGGCTCATTAGTGATGAACTCAGAGGCGAAGTCGAACCATTTCCCTTGGTTTTATACCCTAATTGAGGGAGATGATTACGTTTTCTTATATATGTTTTGGGATATCAAATTTCGGATGATGAAATAGACGTGAGATCACTTGATTATTTTAAGCAATGGGCCAACAGGCCTTCTGCAGTTTCCTTAATTCATAGATTCCTATTTATGTATAAACTGAAATACTCCAGTAGTTTTGCAATTAACTTTCTTAAGGTCAATTGGTTACCATTCTAACCAAGATCGGTTTGAGGGCAAGAGTCAAATGTATGGTTTAAAAAAAGTCAACGAGTTTAAAAAAGTCCGAAAATGCTTAACTTTTTCTACCAGATTTCGGAACCAATTCTTCCTGTGAGTCACACAGACTCACATGTGAGTCTATGTGACATATCATACTATGGTGATGTTGCAAGAGTCCACCAATCAGGCTGCTGAATGGGTCAACACCCCATTCTGACTGGCTATAAACTGGGTACATCACCATACAGGTTCACCCAGTCTAAAACATTACTTCTAGCAACCAGCAGCAATTATAAAACCTTATAATGCAGCATACTGAAACACCTCTTCGGCACTGGAATTTAAAGAGAAGATTAGCAAACTTTTCGAACTCTTTTTCCCAGGAAATGCTTCCAATACGAAGACCATGTCAGGAAGATTATGGTCACTAAACAGTAAGAGAGGCCCACCAAGGTTGGTAATGGAGTCAGTAATGTAGGCAGAAAGCGTCAACGGACCAGAGACTCGTGATTGCACTCTGCTTGATGAGGAAAAAGAGAGCGGTGACTGCACTTATTCGTGCACCGTCTCTACCCTTTGTGGTCATGAATAACATCTTTGTATTCACGAAATATTTTTAATTATTGTTTCATAGCGCCACAGGAATATGCTGAAACCGTCTTAGCATGTAATACAGGATTACCTTTTAAGATCAGAGGAAATGTATATGTTTATCTCTCAGAATGTTTGGTAACATGTTTATTGTTTGTGATGTGTGTCTATGTATGTACTAACACGTTGTACTGAACGGGGTGAGAATAGCTTGAGCTACCTCATCCCTTTGTGTGTATTTTACCTCAATAAACTTATTTCAATTTCAATTTCAATTTTAAGATCACGGACCTGCATCTTAACACCCAAGTGAGCCGCAAATAGGTCAGGCGTTTATTGTCGTGTCGTTTATATTTTGTGTACTACTTAAGCCGCTGTGTCCATGACTAAATACCACTGTAAATTACGCACAGAAATCACAATAGCGTGATGGATCAAATGAAGAAATCCACAAGGGCCGTGACGAGGGTTCGAACCTACTTCAGAAAGAATCCCAGTCGCTGCATTAATCGACTGAGCTACGACATGGTAAAAGAATTGCAACCGGATGTTCTACTGACTTTACTCGGATCCTGCAGTTTGCAGGATCCGATTCTTTTTACCATGTCTTAGCTCAGTCAGGCAGGCAGCGTCTGGGATCCTCTCGGACGTAGGTTCGAACCCTCGTCACGGCCCTTGTGGATTTGACCACTGTAAATCTTCAACTAGCGACCGACAGACTCTGGGGCTCACTTTACTTGATTTCCTATGTTATATATTGCTTTAATTTCTCGCCGAGAGATGAGAACTTGATGAATTCAGTGAAAACCTACGTTTTCGTGGTCTAACGGTACGCTGTGTGGCTTGGGAGCACGAAGGATGAGGGTTCGTATCCCCCTCATTGCTCCAGTTGATCTTCTCAACAATAATAATATCAAAGTAATGGATTAGTTCCAACCAATCGCTCGCCTGTTTGCCCAACTGCTCGTTTGTTAATATACTCACACCCTTATTCGACTTCTATGTTCCCTATCTCATAATGCGTGTGAGCATTATGATTTTGGCCAGCGTGCAAGCGAGGGAGGTTCGTGTGTGGAGGTCGAGGGTCCAGAGGAGAGGTTTGTTTGTGGGAGGTCGAGGGTCCGGAGGAGAGGTTTGTTTGTGCAGGTCGAGCGTCCAGAAGAGAGGTTTGTGTGTGCAGGTCGAGCGTCCAGAGGAGAGGTTCGTGTGTGCAGGTCGAGGGTCCAGAGGAGAGGTTTGTTTGTGGCGGTCGAGGGTCCAGAGGAGAGGTTTGTTTGTGGCGGTCGAGCGTCCAGAGGAGAGGTTCGTGTGTGGAGGTCGAGGGTCCAGAGGAGAGGTTTGTTTGTGGAGGTCGAGCGTCCAGAGGAGAGGTTTGTTTGTGGGAGGTCGAGGGTCCGGAGGAGAGGTTTGTTTGTGCAGGTCGAGCGTCCAGAAGAGAGGTTCGTGTGTGGAGGTCGAGCGTCCAGAAGAGAGGTTCGTGTGTGGAGGTCGAACGTCCACAAGAGAGGTTCGTGTGTGGAGGTCGAGCGTCCAGACGAGTGGTTCGTGTGTGGAGGTCGAGCGTCCAGAGGAGAGGTTCGTGTGTGGAGGTCGAGTGTCCAGACGAGAGGTTCGTGTGTGGAGGTCGAGCGTCCAGACGAGAGGTTCGTGTGTGGAGGTCGAGCGTCCAGACGATAGGTTCGTGTGTGGAGGTCGAGCGTCCAGAGGAGAGGTTCGTGTGTGGAGGTCGAGCGTCCAGACGAGAGGTTCGTGTGTGGAGGTCGAGCGTCCAGACGAGAGGTTCGTGTGTGGAGGTCGAGCGTCCAGAAGAGAGGTTCGTGTGTGGAGGTCGAGCGTCCAGAAGAGAGGTTCGTGTGTGGAGGTCGAGCGTCCAGACGAGAGGTTCGTGTGTGGAGGTCGAGCGTCCAGACGAGAGGTTCGTGTGTGGAGGTCGAGCGTCCAGACGAGAGGTTCGTGTGTGGAGGTCGAGCGTCCAGAAGAGAGGTTTGTGTGTGCAGGTCGAGCGTCCAGAGGAGAGGTTCGTGTGTGGAGGTCGAGCGTCCAGAGGAGAGGTTCGTGTGTGGAGGTCGAGCGTCCAGAGAATTAACAATTTAGTGTGAATAATATATACACCTGCTGTAGGTTGTATAACCGAGGGCTCTAAATATGTAACACAATCATAATGCATCAAATGATTGCTATTTCATGCACTCCCGACTATTATTATTTTTAATTTATTTATTTCTGGAATGAACATTATTCCAATTATATTACACAACAAATGCTTTCCAGGCATTTGGTATGTTTTGTGTATATTTATAAAGCGTTTCAACATGGTATTATCTACCCTAGGTAGGTCAGGCCAGATGCTTGCGGATAGCCACACAAAACTTTGCAAGGAGACTGATAGCAGGAAGGGAACTGTCACAGGCATGGGGGCGCTCCCCATTTCTCTTATTAAATTAAATTGGGGGTCGGCTTCAAAGGCGAACCCCGTGAAATCATCTATGACATTAATGTATATGAAAAAGTGACTAGCCGAGTCCATAAACTTTTTTAATTTGTCTTTATGCTGGCACTATGGCTCTATTGCGATAATGGAGGCCATACATGGGCTAGTCATGCCCAATTATTCACGGTAATTGCATTCGGGTACGTGTCCAACATGGGACAGCTCAGGGTCAGCACTAACCAAACGAGTACAGCATGGCACAGTTCCTGAGGAGGGCCATTATGAACCTCCTGGCGACTTTGAAACATATTAAATGTTATAAATAAACAACAAAATTATAATGTATTTATATATATAATATTTGGTAAAACAATATGCACCAATGTCTACAAAACTGTCAAAAAATTTGGCCAATCGGACTCTAATCGAAACGGAGCAAGATGTGTTGATGATGTCATCAACGCCAGGTCACTGAAAGGTCACTACCCTCCATAACCACCCTCCCATGTTAATTGCTATCACTGGTTCTGACCACGTGAATGCAGTCTACACACTGACAGTGATACACACAGTTGAGAGGCGGGACCAAAGAGCCAGAGCTCAACCCCTGCAAACACAAATATCTGAGCACAAATAGGTGAGTACCCTGACTTGTGTTACACAGTGCCATACTGATACATTATACAGATATGTGATACATTTGAACACATGATGAGAGAGAGAGAGAGAGAGAGAGAGAGAGAGAGAGAGAGAGAGAGAGAGAGAGAGAGAGAGAGAGAGAGAGAGAGAGAGAGAGAGAGAGAGAGAGAGAGAGAGAGAGAGAGAGAGAGAGAGAGAGAGAGAGAGAGAGAGAGAGAGAGAGAGAGAGAGAGAGAGAGAGAGAGAGAGAGAGAGAGAGAGAGAGAGAGAGAGAGAGAGAGAGAGAGAGACTGAAAAAAATACCACGATTTGGGGGGATTGTTAAAATCTTTTGGTAAATACGCGACATAAAACACGAAAATTACCCA
This sequence comes from Procambarus clarkii, assembly GCF_040958095.1. Lineage (NCBI taxonomy): Eukaryota > Metazoa > Arthropoda > Malacostraca > Decapoda > Cambaridae > Procambarus > Procambarus clarkii. Next base: position 5,043,131 of record NC_091153.1, on the reverse strand, counting down.
GTGAGATGTACGGGTTTCTCTCATAAATAGGTGGGAGAGAAAGGGGGGTATTAAAGCCACTAGTGTAGAGAGTGTCTTGGTGAAGCCACTAGCTGAATTTTCAGAATTTGTGGTCATTAACATTCTGGTAGCTTAAACGAGTGATATTTCCATTTTCAAGAACGATTTAAACAAAAATAATTCAAAGAGAACTGCAAATATCTTTAGTAACATTATGTTATCTCTAGTAAAAATTTTTTTTAAATTATTTTCCTATTTTTACGTAGTTTATCAATACAAATTGGGCAGTCTGTGAATATCACAAGAAATCTTAGTGCTGGCTTCTTGACTTACCTGGCCCTTTAATGCCTTCCTATTAGGGAACCTATTTACCCAGTCGAAAGCCTTTGCATAATCGATAAACGCTCTGATAATGTATATATGCATTTCGTCAACAGTTTGAGATGGCCTTTCTGGCCGACTGGATGATGCTGGGGGTGAGACTTTTCACAAATATCACACAGAAGAAACTTATTTTTTCTATGTTTTTAATCCACTTATCTCCCTTCTCATAGCGTGACTTAATTGAGTTTCATTGAATTTGTAAGGAAAAGTTTCCACAACCAGAGAGAAGTACGTGACGTGGAAAATATCCCTGTGCAATCTATTTGACCCATAGTTGAGATGGATTAAGGCTTTGTCATGGAAGCACACTTCTATCTATCTATTTATCTATTTATATATATACATTTATATGCAACAGACGATCACGAAACACTGATCATTTGTATGTGGAAAATCCACAAAGAATTTCCACATACTTGTAATAGAAGATGACAGTTCTTTCTAATTTCTTTGTGGATTTTCCGCATACATTTATATATAAACACAAAGAGAAAGAAATATATATATATATATATATATATATATATATATATATATATATATATATATATATATATATATATATATATATATATATATGAAAAAAAAACTTACTTATTTTGAATTTATAATTGAAAATTATCAAAAGCCATTGACTGTAAAATAGAGTATTTAAATCTCTGCATAAATTCACTACAATCATACGTGAATCCCAGCGCGTGAGAGAAGCAGTCATGGGTTAACCTCCCAGCACGAATGGGACCTTCCGGACTGGAATCTCAAATATAAATCATAATACGCACTCAACAGGGCAGCGTTCACTTTCCTGGGTATTCAAAACATTTCTGTCGCTTCCTCTCTCTTGTCGTGGCTCAATGTTGTTGTTGTTAAAGTTTCGCTACCTGGAACATAAAGTTCCAAGTAGCACGGGCTATGATGAGCCCGTAGCTAGCTTGTGCCTCAGTATTTACTATATCGGAGCTACAGTGGGACCCCACTGTCCGGTCTTTATTGGGTAATTAAGGCACCGTTATTGTGTCAGTGTAAGATCACTTCCACCTGTCAGTGTACGATCACTTCCACTTGTCATACTCATATCTGTCTCACTGTCTCTCTCTCACTTTGTATCTCTATGGTTATCTCTTTCTCATATTATCTTTCATCTTATTATCTTTCCACTAGATTTCACTTTTACTGTTAGTTTCTCTCTCTCACAATCTTTTTATTTCAGTATCTTTACCTCTTGCTCTATCTCCTCAATATCTCTACCTCTCACTATATTTACCTCTTCCTCTAACTATTTTCCCATATTTTCTCTCTCTCTCTCTCTCTCTCTCTCTCTCTCTCTCTCTCTCTCTCTCTCTCTCTCTCTCTCTCTCTCTCTCTCTCTCTCTCTCTCTCTCTCTCTCTCACTCTATTTCATCCCTACTTTCATTATTCCAATTACAATTATCCCAGAGATTAATTAACCCAAATTACTGTAATTTCTCGCAGCTTATGAAAAAAAGTAGAATTATGGGTTATGTGGATGGGTTATACACCTGACTGGTTTCTGGCACGGCTGGGTTACAGGTTACAGACCTGACTGAAGAGGGATGAGCAATGAAGATATATATATATATATATATATATATATATATATATATATATATATATATATGTGTGTGTGTGTGTGTGTGTGTGTGTGTGTGTGTGTGTGTGTGTGTGTGTGTGTGTGTGTGTGTGTGTGTGTGTGTGTGTGTGTGTGTGTGTGTGTGTGTGTGTGTGTGTGTGTGTGTGTTCAAAGGTGTTTATTTGGAAGTATTCAGAGAAAAGGTTCGAATTCTCCTAATATCTCCTACTGATTTTCGATATCGTCGTAATGGCTTGGCGCTTTCCCCCTGATAAAATCCTTCCTCTTCTTAGTGCTTTTCTCATGTTATCATCATCACCATTATTAAAAAAATTGAATAATATTTTCAACTTTACGTTAATTATATAAATACAAATTATATCAATATGAGATAATTGATAAATTATGTATTGCTAGCAATGCATCTACCCTCAATAGTCTTTACTGTATGCATGAACTGCAGCGCTTTTCAACTATTTTTTGTATTAAAAGCAGACCCGGGTCGAGCCGGTAAAATCCTCTCCGTCGGTAACCAGCCTATTGAAATCCCATTGACAGGAGGAGGAGAAGGTGGAGCCGTCTTGAAGACTCGAGACTCCCGCCTTCTATGAAACAAGTGAATGTGACACATTCACTTGTTTCAAAGATCTGCAACTCAGTTTCCGGAACGGCTTTTGCATATTATCATCATTCTAAAATTAATCATATCCAGCATGAAATGATAATTTATGGTTTTAATTTGGGTTTGATATTTTTAACTCATCTTTTATTTCTTGCATGTTCAGTTCTTTTCATCAATAGGTTCAGGTCACCTATGGAGGAGGTGCATGCAGGAGGCTTGGTCGAGGACCGGGCCGCGGGGAAATTGGGCCCCGAAATCATCGCAAGGTAACACATACTCTACGCCTTAATTAAGTGTTCAATATAAGCTCTTTAGTCTCTCTGAAAAGTGAAGACTCAACATATTCATGTTTAACATAGTTATCCTTTCTTTTCGTTCCTTCAGGAATATGTTATCTTCAAAATAGTTCAAGAATAAAGAAAACTTTCATGGTTATAAATACCGAAAAGCTTAATATTTAGGGTTTAGTTGGGCTGACTAACTAAAAGATTATCAAGTCCTGAAGAGTTGACTAATGATACAGCATTAGTCATTACATTACATTAGTCATATGTAATGACTAATGATATAGCATTAGTCATTACATTACATTAGTCATATGTAATGACTAATGATATAGCATTAGTCATTACATTACATTAGTCATATGTAATGACTAATGATATAGCATTAGTCATTACAGGTCCTAAACGACACGATTCTAGTTTACTTACCAAACATAAAGTGTACTTTAGTCCTGAACATTGGTCATAACTAAAGTAAACTCTCGCTGTTTACTTAAAATAAAATATGTTGACCAGACCACACACACTAGAAAGTAAAGGGACGACGACGTTTCGCTCCGTCCTGGACCATTCTCAATCGACTTGAGAATGGTCCAGGATGGATCGAAACGTCGTCGTCCCTTCACTTTCTAGTGTGTGGTCTGGTCAACATAAATTTGTGTATATTGTTATTTTCTTGCTCATGACGTTCCGAGTGTGATTTCACACTACTTACGCAGTCGTTAAGCTTACTGAGTGATAAGTATATGACTTAATCATTTTTATAAGTCTCTTCTGAGAATATATTCCTCTGCCTTCCTTATCCATCTCTTGAGTGGAATATTAACAAAATCTCTAATCTAAATTATTGTTAAGTAACAACGTAATTTTTATCACTAATGGTTTAAATATTTATTTGTGAAAAACGAGAGTAAATTTAAAACTAAATTATCTTCCTTTATCTTAAGACATTTGTCGAAAAATGGTGATTTTTTCAAGATAAATAATTGTCTCATATTTCATATTAATTGGACAATAGCTTGATTCAAGCAATCATCACCCTATTCTTAAATTGGTACTACCTTCATTATCATTTAAAATTCATGTAAAGTGGCGAACATTAATGAGTGTACCCGAGAAGAATAAATTTCTAAATTTATTTTATACATTTCAATAAAACCTTGAACAATTCTACGTCTGGGCAAGAGCATCAATGTTTACAAAAATATGAAAAATTTTCAGCTTTTCGGCATATATACCCACGCCAAATTTTACGTTATTCCTGGACTATTTTGAAAACAAAATGAACAAATCCACAAGGGCCGTGATGAGAGTTCGAACCTACGTCTGAGAAGGACCCCAGAGGCACCTTAATCGACTGTACTACGACACAGTCGATTAAGGCGATTTTGTTCATTTGATGCATCAAGCTATTGTGATTTAATTCTGTGTGTAATGAAGACAAAATGTTCCTGAACTAAACAAATAATTAGAATAGTAATATACCGTTAGATTCAGGTTTGATTGATTGCTTATAGGAAACTTATGGTGGATGCAATGCATGACGCATTGCTTAATGAAACAATGCCTTCACCATATGTATTTTTTATAAGTATACATTGATAGTGTGCAGCGTATTACACATGATCTACATCAAATATGTAAAACGAGCACAAATTATGTAACAAGACTGAGTCTCGAGGTACATGGCTATCCACCTGATGATATCTTGATAGCAACACACTTGGAGTCTAGATAACCGATTTTCCAACCTCTTAGTTTCAGCTTTGAGAAGTAAATGAGGTATTTTTAATTAACGTTATCAAATGGTAATTAAAAAAAAAAATTATATTATTTCGATCTCATTGTCTGTGTCCTAAACATTAAAATGATTACATATATCAAATTTGTTTGTTATTTCCATGCCGGAAATTTTAAATTAAAAGTTGTAACTCAAATTGTGTTACTTCATGAACTCTAAAAATAGTTTTCAGGAGTTTGCAAACTATCGAAACTAAGTTGATTGATTAATAATTACAATGAAATACCATATTTACATTATGAGGGAATGAAGTGCTAAAATGTCATTTTCAACTGTTGTGGAACTCATTATTTTTTTTCTCTCTCGAGGAACTAATTACAAAATTTATATCATTGCTTCGCAATATAAATCTCTTTCCTATATATTTAATTTATGAGAACATGTGTTTTATTTGGCACAATTTAATTGAGAACTTTAACTTTATCCTGTTTGCATATAGTAAATTATAATTATTATTAATTTTATTATTATCTTCTGAAGCCAATCGTAGATTGACAATCTTTGCAAAATCTGATTTATCTTATTTTTTTTTTACAATTTAATCAATATTCTTCGTCAGAATGTTTGTATTATCTATTTTACAGTATCAGTTTGTTTTTGATTGGCTTGAATCTAGGTAGAAAATTATATTTTGTTTTGTATAAGAAACAGAGACTGAGATAGAGAATGAAAAAGAGACAACAGACATACAGAGAAAGAAAGAGACAAAGAGAGACGCACACATATATAGATAGATAGATTGATTGGCGGGTTGATTGATGGGTATAAAGGTGGTTGGATGGAAAAATAGATGGGAAGATAGATGAATGGATAGATAGAGGAATACATGAATCGATGGCTGAATGGAAAGATGTATGGATAGATTCATGGATGGAAATACAAATAGATGGAGAGATATACGTACAGATAAAGGGATAGATAGATAGATTGATGGATAGATAGAAGGATGGGTAGATTGATACATGGGTAAATAGAAGGAAAGCTAAATAGAAGGAAAGCTAAATAGATACATGGATGATAGAAAGATAGATGATAGATTGATTAATCGATTGATGGATTGAGAGATAGATACAGATATATAGATTGAATGATATATAAATGAATGGAATTATTTTTTTAAGTCAGTTTTATTACTCTAACCAATATTATGAAGTGTTCGAAATATTCGTCATTAAACTGGTGTGTTCAGTCATACTGTGTATGTATTTCACCACCTAACGTTCTTGTGTATATACATATACGATAGCATAAAATCGTCACCCCCTCGAAGAACACGATAGCCCGTTTTCTTCCTCCGTTATCATGATATTTGCATAAATCTAACCGCGCCATACGCATGAATTCGATAAATTTGCATAATAGAATTGCCAATAGGATGTTGCATCGGCTCGTGGTGGTGTTGGAAATCTGATAAGAAGAACCTTGATACATTGAAAGTGAACAACGGAGGGGAAAAAAAGATGTAGGAGTTAAGGAAGGAAAAAATATCATTAGCAAAACAACATCTGGAAATATAACTGATAAGTATCTGTTTACTTCGTTGATATAGGCCTCTTATGAAGCAATTAGCTGAGGCACATCTCAGTTAATCTACTTCTAACGACCACAATAATATGTGGTCTGCATATGTTGTATTTTAAGTGGGAATTTATTAAGTCTCTCATTTAAGAAAATTATGTTTGTTGTTATTTGGATATTTTTCTTTGATGTTGCTTTTAAAAGGTCATTTAATGATGAAGGTGGAAAGTGAAAATAATTGTGATCTTACGTTCAGTCATTTTTTAAAACTACGAGCTTCCGTTCTGTATTCAAAACAGTTGTTTAAAAATTCACATAAAATTGTTTACTTGAAAAGAGGTCAGTTTAATAATAGACTCAGAATGTAAAATATAATTCACGGTGCTTAGAATTTGCATGATACTAATACATGAATTGTTAGTCCTAATTCCAGCCACAGTTCTCCTTAGGTTCCCCAACGTTAAGAAACTGTAGTACTAAAGTACCCTTATTCTAACCTACCAGAGAACCCAAAACAGAAAACGGGACAATAGGTCAATCTCGCGAGCCTCTTCCATTTTCCAGAACGACAATTTTGGTCTTAGGTAGAGTATACGTCAAAATACAACGTGTTATTAGGAGGACGGGTTGTAATACCAACCCCAGTCCATTGTCACGTTTCAACAGTCCATTGTCACGTTTCAACAGTCCATTGTCACGTTACAACAGTCCATTGTCACGTTACAACAGTCCATTGTCACGTTACAACAGTCCATTGTCACGTTACTACAGTCCATTGTCACGTTTCAACAGTCCATTGTCACGTTACAACAGTCCATTGTCACGTTACAACAGTCCATTGTCAGGTTACTACAGTCCATTGTCACGTTTCAACAGTCCATTGTCACGTTTCAACAGTCCATTGTCACGTTACAACAGTCCATTGTCACGTTACAACAGTCCATTGTCACGTTTCAACAGTCCATTGTCACGTTACTACAGTCCATTGTCACGTTTCAATAGTCCATTGTCACGTTTCAACAGTCCATTGTCACGTTTCAACAGTCCATTGTCACGTTACAACAGTCCATTGTCACGTTACTACAGTCCATTGTCACGTTTCAACAGTCCATTGTCACGTTTCAACAGTCCATTGTCACGTTACAACAGTCCATTGTCACGTTACTACAGTCCATTGTCACGTTTCAATAGTCCATTGTCACGTTTCAACAGTCCATTGTCACGTTACTACAGTCCATTGTCACGTTTCAACAGTCCATTGTCACGTTACAACAGTCCATAGGTCTAGTCGTTCGTTGACCATTTAAGGTTATGTGACCGTGTATAGTTAATGGTAGGCGACCTGTGACGTTACAAGGCAGCGACCCCCAATTGGGCCTGATAGGGCTAGAGTGGTCAATCACTCCACAGTGGTCAATGGGTTGTTTGACGTCGTGAAAACGCTTTATCACTGATAAATTGTGTTGACCAAACGACACTCTAGAAGGTGAAGGGACGACGACGTTTCGGTCCGTCTTGGACCATTCTCATGTCGATTGTCTTGAGAATGGTACAGGAGGGACCGAAACGTCGTCGTCAATTCACCTACTAGTGTGTGGTCTGGTCAACATACTTCAACCACGTTATTGTGACTCTTCGCCTGCACTTATAAATTGTTTTTAATCAGTGACTTTAACTATTAATGTTTATGAGTTAGACCACGCTATTGCTGGGTAACCCTTCCTTCAGAAATTATAGACCTTAAAGCGACTATGAGGAAGTGTTGCACCGAAAAGTTAGCGTTTTGTAATCCTGAAATTCCAGAGGGGAATAACAACAAATTTAACAAGATTATCCATAACTAACTAAATTTTTCTTTGACTGAATAAGCAATCTTAAGGGGCCTGGACCACGAAGGAAATTAAACAAAACGAAAATCATTGAAATATGTGTTATAATTGCTCTGAGATCTGAGAACAGCCTCGTTCTTATACCTTAAATATTTACTTAATTATGGCTAATTAAAGCCCTTCCCTACCGTAGGTACGCGGGCGGATTAGACTTGCCGACGTTAATGCATATAATTTTTTTTTTATAAACATCGCATCCTTATCTAATGACTAAGAATAACTTGTTTTTAGATAAAGTTTCTGGTGGTTATTAGCATTTCAACCGAGCGAATAAATGTGGGTTGTAGAACACACACACACAAACATACACATACATCAGTTGATTGACAGTTGAGAGGCGGGATCAAAGAGCCAGAGCTCAACCCTCGCAAGCACAACTAGGTGACTACAAATAGGTGAGTACCCCCCCCCCCCCCCCCACACACACACTGACACACACAACTAGGTCAGAGTAGTTAACAGATGGAATGCATTAGGAAGTGATGTGGTGGAGGATGACTCCATACACAGTTTCAAATGCAAATATGATAGAGCCCAGTAGGCTCAGGAATCTGTACATCGGTTGATTGACAGTTGAGAGGCGGGACCAAAGACCCAGAGCTCAACCCCCGCAAGCACAATTAGGTCAGTACAATTAGGTGAGTACACACACACACACATGCAGATATGATAGAGCTCAGTAGGCTCAAGAATCTGTACATTAGTTGATTGACGGTTGAGCGGCGGGACCAAAGAGCCAGAGCCTAACCCCCGCAAGCACAACTAGGTTAGTACAACTAGGGCCGTGCACTTTTTTTTTTATTAATATATGAGGTACATCTGCATTAGTGCAGCTACCCTAGACTGTACAGTATGTCAAAAAAGCAAACTAGGTGATGCTAAAAAATCGCCATCACACAGGATGGTTAGTCATACAGAGGCATGTGATAAGCAGTCTGCACTGGCAGACTCCGGATGCATTTTGAGGATATCATCAACACAGGAGTGAATAAGGTAGCAGTGGTAATACAAGTCCCCATCTCGCAGGATGGTTAGTCATACAGGGCCATGTGTTTAGTAGCCTGCACTGACAAATTTTGGGTACACTGTGAGAATATCTTCAAGAGCCAGTGCACACCTAGTTCTCACCATGCTGAAGTCTATGGACTTGGCACTAAACATTTCACATCCAAGGACTTCATTAAGGAATCAATGCACCCCTTCATAGGGGCACTGGGAAGATCCCAATTCCCTAAAACACTCCTCATATATTAACCATTAATCCTGAAAAATTTATTGAGGTTAGCCACAATTATCACACCATCCAAACTCACACAAACAAGCACTTGTATAAACTAACACCTTTTCAACTATAAAGGTGAAAGGTTTTCATCCAGGCCCGAGGTCCAAGAGGGCAATAAGAAGGAGCGGTCCAAGAAGAGGATCAAGGTCCAAGAGGCAGTGCATAGAACCAGAAGAATCACTCTCCAGTAAAAAATTATCTGGTTCATCCCCGTCGAAATCTTCCCGAAACCACAAATTTTGAACAGATTCCAGTAACAATTTTTTTTCCTGCAAGCAGAGTGGTTAGCCTGGTGTCGTTGACGCTAACAACTTGCAGCCATTGCCCTCGGCTCAATGCTACCGAGACACCAGCTTAGACACACACACACACCAACCAGCCCACAAGCTGACATATCCACACACCCAAGACACACACAACTAGAAGGTATCAGGATTTTGCAAGCGATGAGTCACAATAACGTGGCTAAGAGTATGTTGACCAGACTACACACTAGAAGGTGAAGAGACGACGACGTTTCGGTCCGTCCTGGACCATTTTCAAGTCGATTGTCTATCATGATTTTGTCCTGGTTGGCAAATCGCTATTGACCAATTAGAGTGAGCCCGTGTTTAGGATGCCACCAGCTGTTTCCTTTGATGAAAAGGCCATAAACAGATTCCTCAATCCAAAATCATTACAAAGGGATTACTGAGATTAGCGAATCAATAAGTTACCCTATTATCTAGTTCAAAATATCACATATTTAGCTGTTCTCATTTAAGCAGCTCTGATTGTTATTTGAGTTCCATCCAGCAAATCATTTACACCATCAGTGATAATTGTGTCACTACAAAAATGGGTCAGATTGATATTAAACCTATAATCAATAACAAATTGCTTGCTTAATTGGGAAAAAAGTGAGTAAGAGACATTAAAGAACGACTCTCTCTCCCTCTCTCTTCCTCACTCACTCTCTCGTAAATCCTTGGCTTGCCTTTGAGGTGCTGTGATAAAGCTTATTTACGCTTCGATTTTTTTTTAAAGATATCCAATTTTACTCTATGCCGAATTCGCGTTGATTTTCCAGTCACAATGGAAATATTTCAGTCCAATCATCGTTTAACTACTGGACGGGTCTTCTCTTTTGTCGTTCACCAGCATGAGTGTCGAGGCTCGACTTCATCTCCAGAAGTGAGCAACTCTTCAACTCATGTCTAACTCTTCGATACCAATATACACTGAATACAAAAAAGTTATAGAAGATCCGTTTCCCTATGACTGAAGCTCAATAGACCTCGAGAATATTAGGTTTCATAGCTATCGAATTTGATCTGTGACCGACCGCGACTCTGTGTGTGTGTATATATATATATATATATATATATATATATATATATATATATATATATATATATATATATATATATATATATATATATATATATATATATATATATATATATATATATATATATATATATATATATATATATATATATATATATATATATATATGTTTCATTGAATATGACCGCATATTCTGTATTTATTATTTTCTGGTTTAGGGCTTCTATCCCTCTAACTATTTTCTTAGCATCAGGGCTTAATTGGAATAGGAGTTCTCCAAAACTCATTTTCGTACTTTTAAGGTGAAGAAAAGAAGTGATTTACTATAGAGTGTATTACACTTATTTGTATAATTTGCACGACGTAATTTGCATACGTCGTGCAAATTATACAAATAAGTGTAATACACTCTATAGTAAATCACTTCTTTTCTTCACCTTAAAAGTACGAAAATGAGTTTTGGAGAACTCCTATTCCAATTAAGCCCTGATGCTAAGAAAATAGTTAGAGGGATAGAAGCCCTAAACCAGAAAATAATAAATACAGAATATGCGGTCATATTCAATGAAACATGTTTGAAAGAAAACCTGCTGCCAGTATACACCAATATATATATATATATATATATATATATATATATATATATATATATATATATATATATATATATATATATATATATATATATATCTATATATATATATATATATATATACATACATATATATATAAATATATATATATATATATATATATATATATATATATATATATATATATATACATACATATATATATATATATATATATATATATATATATATATATATATATATATATATATATATATATATATATATATAAACGTACTTTTACTTTGAAATATTAGCATTTTATAATGAAATTATGACAATACTTCTTCCTTGTCTATTTTTATTCAATTATTTTTTAGCGTTTCTCTCCTCTTTGGTTCATGAATTTTAATGTCAACAATTTTATCTACACCACTCAAGTGTTGTAGTCACTTGAAAGTAAAGTTGTAGTAAAGTAACTTGTAGTAAAGTTACGTTGATAAATGTCATCATACATAAATTATCAACAGGTCAACATCAATTTATTTGGCAAAAGTGACTCCTAAAATAAATGCACAAAAGTAAAGCACAAAGCACAATGTATAGCCCTGCCTGATTCACATGTAACTAATACCCACTGGTGTATTACCTAATACCCAATTTGGCTACCCAAGACATATATATAGAGATGCATCAGAAAACTTTTGACCCCTGAAAGATTCAAACCCGGTCAGCCAGGGCCTCCATGCCCTGTGGCGTGTACAGTACTATAACCACTCTGTCAGGAGACTGTAAAAAAAGTATTGGAAAGTCATCTGACTATTAAATCAAATACCCGACAGCTTGCATGACAATTTTGGGCACAGATATTTAATCAAATCAAATTCCATCAAGAATGACACTCAAATGTTACTCATGTGAACCCAGCATGATGAAGTGATTTGATGAAATATATGTGCCCAAAATTGTCACGAGTGCTGTCGGGTATTGGGGTTAAAAGTCAGATGACTTTCCAATACTTTTTTGCAGTCTAGTGGCAGAGTGGTTATAGTACTGGACATGCCAAGGGGCATGGTGGCCCTGGCTGACCGGGTTCGAATCCTTCAGGGGTGAAGAGGTTTCTGATGCATATTGGCTTGGGATCATTTTAGCTTGAGGTATATATATAGAAATATATCTCTGTTTGTCTGTCTTTCCCAATCCTCTCTCTCTCTCTCTCTCTCTTTTGTGTACTTTCTCTCTCTCTCTCTCTCTCTCTCTCTCTCTCTCTCTCTCTCTCTCTCTCTCTCTCTCTCTCTCTCTCTCTCTCTCTCTCTCTCTCTCTCTCTCTATCACTTTCTCTCTCTCTCTCTCTCTCTCTCTCTCTCTCTCTCTCTCTCTCTCTCTCTCTCTCTCTCTCTCTCTCTCTCTCTCTCTGACTCTGTCTCTCTCTGTCTCTGTCTCTCTTTCTCTCTCTCTCTCTCTCTCTCTCTCTCTCTCTCTCTCTCTCTCTCTCTCTCTCTCTCTCTCTCTCTCTCTCTCTCTCTCTCTCTCTCTCTCTCTCTCTCTCTCTCTATCCCTTCAACTCAACTCAGACTTTCCGTGTTACTAATGTGTGTGGCTGGTGTCGGAGGCTCGTGGTGGTATTCCCACTACCCTGACCTGCCCAGCCCCTTCTCAAGCGGCTGTGGTGTTACTCACTTAAACAAATATACGTTTATTACAGCCATAATATAATAGAAAATACTTTTCTTAAATTTTGCAGACATAAGCACACAATATTTTACCATATGGTTAGAAATTTTTGCTCTGAATTTTGTTGTTTAGCTTAGTTATATAGGACCAATCAGTGCCAGAGTTACATGGATTCCTATTGCCGTGAGCCTCACTATACTTGTTATATTGCTGTCAAAACCAACCTGCCCATGTTGGGCATATACCACACAGCAATCACTATGGGAAATTGGGTGATACTAGCCCCAAACATCTGGTTTCCAACCTCGGCCCGATATTAAAATTTAAAGACCTATAGATTACGACGGAATACATTAAGTTGACGTACTGCTGGAGCATAATACTAGCGTCGCATCAATGGTAGACAGATCAGTTCATTTGTGATGATTTATCAGCATGCAGACGAGGAGTCACAATAACGTGGCTGAAGTATGTTGACCAGACCACACACTAGAAATTGAAGGGACGACGACGTTTCGGTCCGTCCTGGACCATTCTCAAGTCGATTGTGACTTGAAGTGATAACTGAAGACACATCGATTTCACCCTGAGATTTGATGACCGCTTACGGCATCGTTGGGCAGCAGCGAAGGGCACCGGTCGTGCTAGAGGTCAATCACCTCCCCGCTGACACCCGCCAACTGCTTTACGACCAATAAACTCCACTGGTAAGTACCCCTCTATACCCGGGTTCCCCTCCAGCGGAGCCGCCAGAAAGAACACAGTGGCGCCAGGCTCTAGGGGTGAGAGTCGGAGGCCTGGTCTACCCCACCAACCAGCGAGAGGGAACGTGGGTTCGCATACCTATCCCCTCATGGCGGTGATTTTATTAATTTTAAAAGTATCAGAAATTTACCCCTGTGTTCATAAATTCCAGAAGGCTCGTAAAATTTCTCACGCCTGAGGTGTGATGTGGGTGAGAGGCGGAAGCAGGACTCGAATACATTATCTGAGGTAGTGGAGGGGATGAGGAGCCTTAAACAGGTTTTTGGAAACTCTCGTTATCTGATATTTGTGAGGGTGATCTGCGTCGGTGAGTATAATATTGTATGTTTCACTTTCATACATGAATACTGTTAGAATAAAATCAAGGCGTAATGTCATTGGTGGAGTCGCTCAGAGACTCAGTTCAAGCTTGAGGATCTTAGAAAGCATTTGTTCAGTCAAAGTACAATTAGCAATTGAAATAATCTAAACGGAAAGGCAATTAAGCCTAACTTAGTAAATAATTAGATGAGAAAGTGAAATATGAAACAGAAGACATAAGAAGACAGCACCTCACTCTTCTGTCTTCTGGAAGACAGAAAACCACTTCCTACAAAATCCTCAGGGGAACTGACAGGGTAGATAAGGATAAACTATTCAACACGGGTGGTACACGAACAAGGGGACACAGGTGGAAACTGAGTACCCAAATGAGCCACAGGGACGTTAGAAAGAACTTTTTCAGTGTCAGAGTAGTTAACAAATGGAATGCATTAGGCAGTGATGTGGTGGAGGCTGACTCCATACACAGCTTTGAATGTAGATATGATAGAGCCCAGTAGGCTCAGGAATCTGTACACCTGTTGATTGGCAGTTGAGAGGCGGGACCAAAGAGCCAAAGCTCAACCCCCCCGCAAACACAAATAGGTGAGTACAAATATGTGAGTACACACACAAAGACACACACACACACACACACACACACACACACACACACACACACACACACACACACACACACACACACACACACACACACACACACACACACACACACACAGAAGAAAAACCTGGTAACACATCTGGAGAGAAGGGACTTCGTGACAAATCGCCAACATGGATTCAGGGAGGGTAAATCTTGCCTTACAGGCTTGATAGAATTCTACGATCAGGTGACACAGATTAAGCAAGAAAGAGAGGGCTGGGCGGACTGCATTTTCTTGGATTGTCGGAAAGCCTTTGACACAGTACCGCATAAGACGCTGGTACATAAGCTGGAGAGACAGGCAGGTGTAGCTGGTAAGGTGCTCCAGTGGATAAGGGAGTATCTAAGCAATAGGAAGCAGAGAGTTACGGTGAGGGGTGAGACCTCCGATTGGCGTGAAGTCACCAGTGGAGTCCCACAGGGCTCTGTACTCGGTCCTATCTTGTTTCTGATATATGTAAATGATCTCCCGGAGGGTATCGATTCATTTCTCTCAATGTTTGCGGACGATGCTAAAATTATGAGAAGGATTAAAACAGAAGAGGACTGTTTGAGGCTTCAAGAAGACCTAGACAAGCTGAAGGAATGGTCGAACAAATGGTTGTTAGAGTTTAACCCAACCAAATGTAATGTAATGAAGATAGGTGTAGGGAGCAGGAGGCCAGATACAAGGTATCATCTGGGAGAGGAAATTCTTCAGGAGTCAGAGAAGGAAAAAGACTTGGGGGTTGATATCACGCCAGACCTGTCTCCTGCAGCACATATCAAGCGGATAACATCAGCGGCATATGCCAGGCTGGCCAACATACGAACGGCATTCAGAAACTTGTGTAAAGAATCATTCAGAACTTTGTATACCACATATGTCAGGCCAATCCTGGAGTATGCAGCCCCAGCATGGAGTCCATATCTAGTCAAGGATAAGACTAAACTGGAAAAGGTTCAAAGGTTTGCCACCAGACTAGTACCCGAGCGGAGAGGTATGAGCTACGAGGAGAGACTCCGGGAATTAAACCTCACTTCGCTGGAAGACAGAAGAGTTAGGGGGGACATGATCACCACATTCAAGATTCTGAAGGGGATTGATAGGGTAGATAAAGACAGTCTATTTAACACAAGGGGAACACGCACAAGGGGACACAGGTGGAAACTGAGTGCCCAAATGAGCCACAGAGATATTAGAAAGAACTTTTTTAGTGTCAGAGTGGTTGACAAATGGAATGCATTAGGAAGTGATGTGGTGGAGGCTGACTCCATACACAGTTTCAAGTGTAGATATGACAGAGCCCGATAGGCTCAGGAATCTGTACACCTGGGCTCAGGAATCTGTACACCTGTTGATTGACGGTTGAGAGGCGGGACCAAAGAGCCAGAGCTCAACCCCCGCAAACACAACTAGGTGAGTACAACTAGGTGAGTACACACACACACACACACACACACACACACACACACACACACACACACACACACACACACACACACACACACACACACACACACACGCACACACTCGCACGCACATTGAAACGTAAATCTACACACATACACGCATCCAATCCATTCCCTTGTTACCCCCCTCCCCTACAAAAATCACAAATGTCAAAAAAGAATATGTTTAAACTACGAGGCAGGACACAAACACTCCCAGCGTAGAGGTATTTTGGATCTCTCTCTCTCTGCCTTTTGATGTTATCAGATGGCAAACATTACCCCGAGAGTGGCGTCGTTTTCAAAGAGCTCAGCGTTCTGTACCCTTAGGAATCCGCACGTAATTACTGTGTTCTATTTGAGCTCGTATCGCAAAACATGTGTGCAAAAATAGCTAGGAAGGGGAGGCCAGGAGGAAAAGCGGATAAGAGGAAGAGAAAAAGCAAAGTGGAGAAGAGAGAGAGAGAGAGAGAGAGAGAGAGAGAGAGAGAGAGAGAGAGAGAGAGAGAGAGAGAGAGAGAGAGAGAGAGAGAGAGAGAGAGAGAGAGAGAGAGAGAGAGAGAGAGAGAGAGAGAGAGAGAGAGAGAGAGAGAGAGAGAGAGAGAGAGAGAGAGAGAGAGAGAGAGAGAGAGAGAGAGAGAGAGAGAGAGAGAGAGAGAGAGAGAGAGAGAGAGAGAGAGAGAGAGAGAGAGAGAGAGAGAGAGAGAGAGAGAGAGAGAGAGAGAGAGAGAGAGAGAGAGAGAGAGAGAGAGAGAGAGAGAGAGAGAGAGAGAGAGAGAGAGAGAGAGAGAGAGAGAGAGAGAGAGAGAGAGAGAGAGAGAGAGAGAGAGAGAGAGAGAGAGAGAGAGAGAGAGAGAGAGAGAGAGAGAGAGAGAGAGAGAGAGAGAGAGAGAGAGAGAGAGAGAGAGAGAGAGAGAGAGAGAGAGAGAGAGAGAGAGAGAGAGAGAGAGAGAGAGAGAGAGAGAGAGAGAGAGAGAGAGAGAGAGAGAGAGAGAGAGAGAGGAGAGAGAGAGAGAGAGAGAGAGAGAGAGAGAGAGAGAGAGAGAGAGAGAGAGAGAGAGAGAGAGAGAGAGAGAGAGAGAGAGAGAGAGAGAGAGAGAGAGAGAGAGAGAGAGAGAAAGCGATAATAATAAGTAGACTGAATGACCCGCTTCAGGCACAAAAATTGGTGGATGAATCCAATGCTCGTGATAGATGATGATGTCGAACCCCATGGAGTTGGGATTCGACATCATCATCATTCGACATCAATAAAGAGTTCGAACTCTTTATTGACAACGAAGAGCCACGTGTCGAGACTATAAACTAAGCCAGCCAGGAACTTTCAAGGCCCCCAAGACACACCTCATACCTACATGACAGCTACGGCTGCATATCTAACATAAACCCCTTGTTTGTCCCATCTTAAGTATGCACCTCTTTCCCAGACGACCCGCCCCGCCTCGCTATTAATCCAGATTCCGGACAAAGTGAAGAATTGTGCACGAAGACTTTGTCTCTATTCCCGATCCGCTCCGGTATCGTCAGGCATCATCAGGCATCGTCACAGAAATCTGTGCCATGTGAGTGTGGTGTAAGAGTGTGAACGTCATTATTGTAGGCCAGAGTGTGGTCGGGTGTGGCTGTAAAATCCTGGTTGGGCTCAGGTTTGGGGCCTCGAAAACGTCCCAGTGAATTCAGTTACGGTCCGGGTTGGTCGGCTTTTGTGCCATCGTGGCTGAGTCGGTTAAGGAAGGTGTCTAGGATTCACTAGAAAGCGGCTTGAGGTCCCTCCATTGCCTCAAAATGATTTTCATTACATTACGAGGTTCGAATCCTCGTCACGGCCCTTGTGGATTTGTTCATGATTTTCATTATTATTCTTATTCTTATTATTATTATTATTATTATTTTATGTATTTTATTTATATTAGTTATTTTACAAATAAGAACTGATACAGACTTTACAATTGTCTGTAGCCATGCTGAGATTTTATATTTTAACTGAATAATATTGTGTATTTTAATCTATACTTTTACTGGGTTTTTGACCTGCTGAAGTGATAGTATGAATTGCATATCACGGGTAGTTAGAGCGAAGAAATTATAATGTTCATGCGAAGTAAATCTCTATACGGTTGTTAACATTTTGTTCCCTAACTCCTGAACAAGTCAGTTTACAATCATCACCATAGGAACTATCCTCTGGTAGTGGCTTCAGGATACCATCGTAATATAAGTTCCACAGAAGTTCCACACTGTCCTGGAGTGCATTCGCCTCAATTGTAAGTTTCCAGGGGGAAGGATTGTTTCAGATCATCAAAAAAGGGTTTCTGAGCATCAGAAAGGATTTCAGATCATCTGAAAGGGTTTCAGATCATCAGAAAGGATTTCAGATCATCAGAAAGGGATTCAGATCATTTGAAAGGGATTCAGATCATCTGAAAGGGTTTCACATCATCTGAAAGGGATTCAGATCATCTGAAAGGGATTTAGATCATGTGAAAGGGTTTCAGATCATCTGAAAGGGTTTCAGATCATCTGAAAGGGTTTCAGATCATCTGAAAGGGTTTCAGATCATCTGAAAGGATTTCAGATCATCTGAAAGAGTTTCAGATCATCTGAAAGGATTTCAGACCATCTGAAAGGGTTTCAGATCATCTGAAAGGGTTTCAGATCATCTGAAAGGGTTTCAGATCATCTGAAAGGGATTCAGATCATCTGAAGGTTCAGCTACTTAAGTATTTTTCAGTGAAGTGTTGGAGACTCCTATGTCTCATAAGCTTGCAAGCCCTTTACACTAGACCCTATCAAAGGGTCCAGCAAATATTAAAGGCTGTGACACATGTATCTTTTCCATAGTGAAGTCTCTTGTTCGAGGTTGCAGTCAACAGTTGCAGAAAATCTGATATTCTTGTATATCTAAAATTAAATAGTTTCATATTTAGTAAGTAATTTTTACCAAGGTGCTTTAATTTGATTTTATATTATCGTAACTCTAATTGTTATTGTGCTTATTATTATTATTTGCTGTATAATGCTTATTGTAGACGCCAAGTATAATCATTTTATGATAAGATATTCGAACAATTAGGTATAATACCTACGTGCTACAATTTTCGGAAATACAATGAAACAATTCGAATGCTTTAATCTCATTTTCCTAAGCAAAGTGCATTATCTAGTTGGTCTACTCTTCCTGAAAATTTGGGATCCTGTCTCATATAACAATTTTCAATTTTGGATTTTCATAACACTCTTGTTAGGATTATAACTGAATATGAATTTTCAGGCGTGATATTCAATATATTCCAGTCATTATATTCACTGCCTTCTTTTATTGGTTTATCAGACATCGTCATTACTGAGAGGGCTATTGGATTCTACCACTTTGTCTCTTGTTCACTTTTCTGAGCGTAAATTAATAACAAGCAGATGATTGGTTGAAATTAATATTTATAACTATTTTCAATAACATGCTTACTGCTGCTGCTGCTTAGTACAGGTTGATCATAATCTATGGAGACTCTGTCACAACTGAGAACTTATTTCTCATCGACTGTGAGATGTGAATTTAAGAATTCGTTCGGTATCGAAAAAGGGTTTTATTTCCGCCAGTCTTTCTGTCCACTTACCTGCCGGTATCGTCCTAAGCAGTTCTGTCCATGTAGGGATCAGTAACATTCTGTACATTTCTGCCAGTTATTGTTACCTTGTTACAGTATACATTTCTTTCCATAAAGAGACATTCAACATCATTTACATTTACATCCATCCTGAGACCTGAAACATCCTATATATTTTTGTACATTAATGGACATCCAACATCTTATATATTTCTGTCTATCAAGGGACCTTGAAAATCATAAACATTTCTTTCCATCAAGGAATCTTTAAAATCCTATAAAACTAAATAATTGCCCATGATGGAACCTTTAAAATCCTCAACATTTCTGTCCAACAAATGACCTGTGACGTGCAAAATATTTATGTCAATCAGAGGACTCGTATCAACCAATAAAATGTTTTTAACAACTTACAAACCTGATTATGTTTTGACTTGAATTGATAAGATAATGAAGTCCTTAGGGCTGCGTGTAATAATGTTGGAAATTTTAAGAACATGAGAATAAAGGTAACTGAAGAAGGCTTATTGTCCCATACGAGGCAGCTCCTATTTATAATCACCCAATTCCTCCTTTTTTCTGATGTCAGATGCAATTTCTACGTTTTTATCAAATTTCTACCGACCCAGCATATCCTTGCATAGGTAGATATAAGTTCTAATGCCTGTGCATTAAACGTTTGTGTATAATGCTTTATTATCTGTTCGGTTACTCAGTTATTCGGTTCTTCACTTTGGAAAGTCATATATATACACCAGGTATTTTGTGGTCACTTCTTTTATTCAATGAAGGGTTCCAATGTATAATAAGGCTTCGTATGTCGCTGACACGAAGAGCAGCTTCATAAAACTATTAATTTCCTCCTCCAAAATATCATGGGTTTCCTCAGTTATAGAAGACTATCAAGTTACTGTGAGTGATAGTAACTGCATGTTAGTCAATAAGAAATAATTACTTGCTATAAATTTAAATTACAATTCTTGGAATATGGAGTCGAATCATCTTGCCTTGCACGCTTCTTAGTCGCTAAACTCATTAGTACCAACAATCTGTTTTACATTTAATCTTTTCAACAATAATTCATAAATCGTTTCTGGGAATATTTGTTGATAGAATACCTTGTTTTGGGGTACCCTCGACCAGGGTACGCCAAAGTAGCGCAGGTCTAGGGTTCGAATCCTTCGCATTGCTCCAATTTATTTCCCAATAATAATAATAATAATAATAATAATAATAATAATAATAATAATAATAATAATAATAATAATAATAATAATAATAATAATAATAATAATAATAATAATAATAATAATAATAATAATACATTATTTAAAATTTAACTAATAACAATAATAATAATACAATAATCAAAATTAAATTAAGAACAATGCCACAGGTCTAAGCAGATGACTGCAAATTGAGTTATTCCAGGAGACGGGAAGCAAGAGGTATATAACATGAAATAAACTGTTAAACTATTGTCTTCAAGACGAGGGAGGGGTGGGGGGAGGGGGCAAGTTACTGTCTTCCCAAATAGAGCCATAAATTGTGGTTATCGCTCCGTGGAACCTCAGATATCCCCCCTCTGTCATTACATCAGAAAACACGAATGCACAACCAATCAATTATCATTTAAGGAAATTAATATCTAATTAAAATCAGGTGTCTGAAAATTGATGCATTCAAATGCGAATAAAAATGTGCTTCTCTGAATGCAGAGAGCATTCAAGTCTATATAAGTGTTCTGAAGGGATCGAAACGTTGCGCTCCTATATAATTTCATATATGAAGGATGGGTTATATATGCGTGTCTACGAAGGTTAGTGCATCACCTAGATGTTAAGAGATAAATGGCATTCTATAACCCTCAAACCAGATCCATAGTAGCGCCCTCACTACCGATGTAGGATTCCTGAAAAATATACTGGACCCAATACCATGCACGAAAGATCTCCAACACAGAAAAGATGCAGTTTGTCTTCGTGTATTCCATAAAATTAAAAACAAAATTGCATTCCTTCCCATTTAGCGTCTCTATAAGTCCTCCTGAAGAACTAACATGACATGACAGTAGTGGGTGAGAAGAAGGTCCTGACATGATAGTAGTGGGTGAGAAGAAGGTCATGACACATGACAGTAGTGGGTGAGAAGAAGGTCATGACACATGACAGTAGTGACTCAGAAGGTCATGACACATGACAGGAGTGACTCAGAAGGTCATGACACATGACAGGAGTGACTCAGAAGGTCATGACACATGACAGGAGTGACTCAGAAGGTCATGACACATGACAGGAGTGACTCAGAAGGTCATGACACATGACAGGAGTGACTCAGAAGGTCATGACACATGACAGGAGTGACTCAGAAGGTCATGACACATGACAGGAGTGACTTAGAAGGTCATGACACATGACAGGAGTGACTCAGAAGGTCATGACACATGACAGGAGTGACTCAGAAGGTCATGACACATGACAGGAGTGACTCAGAAGGTCATGACACATGACAGGAGTGACTCAGAAGGTCATGACACATGACAGTAGTGGGGTCGTATATCAACCCAGATATTGATCCGCACGGCCCGTCGACATCACCCTTAAAGTGGATACAGTCTTCCCCAGGTCGCCTTCAGGTCATTTGGCCCCGGAAGCGACGCCTGGCGCGTGTTTGTACGCAACTATCATGGCTTGTTTGCGTTACCACGGGGCAACACACACGCACGCGCGTGGTGGAGATAAACAAACATCAATTCAATCCTTATTACACTCACACACACACACACACACACACACACACACACACACACACACACACACACACACACACACACACACACACACACACACACACACACACGGATGGAATGCACTAGGCAGTGAAGTTAACGGATGGAATGCACTAGGCAGTGATGTGGTGGAGGCTGACTCCATACACAGTTTTAAATGTAGATATGATAGAGCCCAGTAGGCTCAGGAATCTGTACACCAGTTGATTGACAGTTGAGAGGCGGGACCAAAGAGCCAAAGCTCAACCCCCGCAAGCACAAATAGGTGAGTACAACTAGGTGAGTACACACACACAACTAGGTGAGGTGAGTACACACACACAACTAGGTGAGGTGAGTACACACACACAACTAGGTGAGGTGAGTACACACACACAACTAGGTGAGGTGAGTACACACACACAACTAGGTGAGGTGAGTACACACACACAACTAGGTGAGGTGAGTACACACACAACTAGGTGAGGTGAGTACACACACACAACTAGGTGAGGTGAGTACACACACACAACTAGGTGAGGTGAGTACACACACACAACTAGGTGAGGTGAGTACACACACACAACTAGGTGAGGTGAGTACACACACACAACTAGGTGAGGTGAGTACACACACACAACTAGGTGAGGTGAGTACACACACACAACTAGGTGAGGTGAGCACACACACACAACTAGGTGAGGTGAGTACACACACACAACTAGGTGAGGTGAGTACACACACACAACTAGGTGAGGTGAGTACACACACACAACTAGGTGAGGTGAGTACACACACACAACTAGGTGAGGTGAGTACACACACACAACTAGGTGAGGTGAGTACACACACACAACTAGGTGAGGTGAGTACACACACACACTCAGTACATTGTCGGCTTAAAACCAAGGATCCTGAGTTTAATTCCTAATGTGAGCCAGAAATTGTTTATCAGTGTTTCCTTTCACCTTATATCTCTGTTCATCTAGTAGTAAATATGTCTCTTAGAGAAACACAGCTGTTGTGTGCCCCATCCTGGGAATAGTAAGTAGTTGTCCTAGCATAAATGAGAGGGAAAAAATGACGGGAGTCTTTGCATTAGAGAACCGGTAGCTGAAAAGGCATGGTCTACTAGCTATATCTCGATCCTGCAAGCTCAAATAGGTGAGAACTCACACACACACACACACACACACACACACACACACACACACACACACACACACACACACACATCTGCTAGAACATATGCACATATAAAGATGTAAACAAATTCTTTGTGACTTATGGCACTCTTCCTTCTTCCTATTTCATTCTGAATATGCATCAGTATACAACTGTATAAATATCTTTCCTAATAACCTATTTTTGTATTGTCGTATTAGACACACCCCATTTATGGACGTAATTCAAGACTACATAAAGGGTAAGAAAGTTTGTACTAGAGCAATGATATTTAAGACACAAACTCTGAAACCCAAATGCCATAAGTTGGAAATTTAGGTAACTATTGGTACAAATCTGTAAATATAGATCACAGTAGCATCAATAATTAGACCCCCATAACAGGCGATGAGTCACAATAACGTGGCTGAAGTATGTTGACCAGACCACACACTAGAAATTGAAGGGACGACGATGTTTCGGTCCGTGTTGGACCATTCTCAAGTCGATTGAGAATGGTCCAGGACGGACCGAAACGTCGTCGTCCCTTCAATTTCTAGTGTGTGGTCTGGTCAACACCCCCATAACACCCTCACTTGCGTATGTAAGAGATCAGGCAGGACATCTGTCCTAATATAATAAAGTTCCGAATGTATTGCTAGACTCTAAGGTCAAGCCTCATTACACTTTGTAGGATTAGGGATGATTATAGTGGGAGTGTCATAATTGGTCAGGCTCAAGCCAGTGCCCATCTGAACTGTGGTTTAAACCCTGTGTATGGTTGAAGGAGGGTCGGAAGGGGGGAAATGGATAGTGAAAGGAAATGAAGGAGAGAAAATGCAGGAATGGGAGGGAAAAGGAGATAAATAGAAACCGACAGGGTGGTAGAATTGAAGGAAGGATGGGAGAAATTGAGAATTGAAGTGAGACATGTAGACAAAGATCTAGGAACCCGGGCACAGCCGGATACTCTATTTTACAGTATATACATATACATGCAATTGACGATCACGAAACTCTGATCATTTGCATGCGGAAAATCCACAGAAAATGGAAAAGAGACATGAACGTTTCGGCCGATCTGGGCCTTTCTTGACTGGACCGATCTTGACAAAAGCCCAGATCGGCCGAAACGTTCATCTCTCTTTTCCATTTCTCTGTGGATTTTCCGCATACATATACGGTCTCTAAACCATAAATCACTTAAGAACTCTATACCCCGAACAGTGTTCGAACCTGCATTACCAGGGATCATCCCACATCCCTACCCATGAGTTTACAGAACCAAGACCACTTCACCAGCATTTGCCTACATAAGAACTGGAACTACATCTTCCGTGGTAACGATCGTGGGGGAATTTGGGCACAGATTCCCATTTCCAGCACCTCGCTGTCGTGCTCCAGAGAGGAAATGCCATATATCGTAGCCACAATCCTCACCTTTAAGAAGCTGTATGAGGTTTTTTAGCCAGACATATCTCTTTATGTATATATATATATATTGTAAGGTGCCACATAGTAAAATACACATCATAAAAAGTAAAACGTTAGAATGGTAGAAGAAAAAGGTACAAAAATATTCCATGAAAAATCGTGTAGTCTTCCCTGAATGCCGTGTAAGCCATGTTAACATGACCAAGTCGAACGATTGTCTAAAAAGAATGATACACACACACAATATATATATATATATATATATATATATATATATATATATATATATATATATATATATATATATATATATATATATATATATATATATATATTCAGCCAATTGCAAGAAACAATCAAACATAACTCTCGACCACATGGCCCTCGTGGAAGAAAGCCTTGCAAACTCTCATGGCAAATTCTAGGTAAATTCCAGGTAAACTCGAGAAGCAGAAGTGTTGACTCTGACCTGAGGCAACTCAGCTCCGCCTCTCGCTCCACTGTTGCCGCCTTGTTTAATATGAACAAGCCTAAATGGTGCTGACGTAATTAATTTAAGGTCAAACGACTACATTTGCATTGTGTCTGTTGGAGTACACAAGCTTCTTGGCGTTGAACAAATAGGTTTGTGTTGATTAAGATGTGTTTTTTTTTTTTAAAGTGATTTGTTTAAGGAAGGAAAGAGTTTTTTTGTTGACCAGACCACACACTAGAAGGTAAAGGGACGACGACGTTTCAGTCCGTCCTGGACCATTCTCAAGTCGATTGTGAGAAGTCACAATCGACTTGAGAATGGTCCAGGACGGACCGAAACGTCCTCGTCTCTTCACCTTCTAGTGTGTGGTCTGGTCAACATTCTTCAGCCACGTTATTGTGTCTTATCGCCTGCTTAAGGAAAGAGTTCTTGGCGTCAATGTTTTTTGCTGAGTTGTTCTATATTTGTGGAAGGTGTTGACGTGTCGTATCTGTTTATCTTCACGAAGATGGGTGAGGTAGTAATGTTTGTTTGTAGTAATTGTTAGTTTATTATCTGTCTTTGTATGAATGTTTGTTTGTGTGTGTGTGTGTGTGTGTGTGTGTGTGTGTGTGTGTGTGTGTGTGTGTGTGTGTGTGTGTGTGTGTACTCAACTAGTTGTATTCACCTAGTGGTGCTTGCGGTGTTGAGCTCTGGCTTTTTGACCCCGCCTCTCTGTTCTGCCCGACTGTTAATCAACTGGTGACCAAAACCCATGAAATACGTTGTGTGTGTGTGTGTGTGTGTGTGTGTGTGTGTGTGTGTGTGTGTGTGTATCCACCTAGTTGTGATTGCGGGGGTTGAGCTTGAACGAAACTGTCAAGGGGAGAAAGCCCCAAGCCATTTCGACTATATAGAGAGGATTGGTTGACCAATCATATGGATGAATTCTCTGATTATTCGGCGTGAAGAATTTGACTCACACATTGGAATTCACGTTTAACTAGAGAGTGAATCTGATTCAGTTAAGTTGTTTTAACACGGCGGATCATCAAGTTACCAGCGGCACTTCCCAACGAAATCTGCATCTGGACCACGATTCATCAAGCTTTTACGCAACCGATTACGAAACCTGTACATCTTTACTCGATCATGACGGCTCTGTTTGCCTCTATTCAAGAGTTTATGAGCACCGAAGTGCCATGATGTTGATTCAATGCACTTTAACTGCTGAGTATAAATTTAGAGAAATCCGCCAATATTGTTGAAAAGTGAGCAGGATTCGTAAATGGATAGATCAATGCTTCACTAATCCTTACCCTGAGTAGCCCATCACGCGTGAGAAAGCATTGATCGTTCGTATTAGCTGCATCATCCTCCTTCCCCCCCCCCTCTCGTCCTATTCCAAATCCTTATCCTGACCCCTTCCCAGGGCCTATAATCGTAATGGCTTGGCGCTTTGCCCTGATAATTCCCTTCCTTTCCCACGTATACATGAGCAAAATTAAAAGTCAATAGAGCTTCGGTCTCACGTCGCGTGGAGGCCAGTGTTCGAGCCTCCTACAGCCCAGGTGAATGGAGTGAGCAAAGTGTTCGAGCCTCCTACAGCCCAGGTGAATGGAGTGAGCTAAGTGTTCGAGCCTCCTACAGCCCAGGTGAATGGAGTGAGCTAAGTGTTCGAGCCTCCTACAGCCCAGGTGAATGGAGTGAGCTAAGTGTTCGAGCCTCCTACAGCCCAGGTGAATGGAGTGAGCTAAGTGTTCGAGCCTCCTACAGCCCATGTGAATGGAGTGAGCTAAGTGTTCGAGCCTCCTACAGCCCATGTGAATGGAATGAGCTAAATTCTTTGTTTTGGTCAGACGAGAGAGACAGAAAATAAGCTTCCAAGGAAAGTGAATCGTGTACACCAAGCTTGACCGCCTACACGAGAGGTCAACTTGACATGAGCGCCACTCTCAACCGGTTAGAGAAAACTGCATTGTCACCTCACGTTAATTATGAACGTTCTGATTGGTGTAACCTACCCCCTTGCTTGCAGCCAATCATATACCTCGAATTATTACCGGATCATATGCGGATTCAATGCAGATATGACGTCAGAAATCTGAACAAGCACTAGATTGTTATGAAAAACAACAACAGTGTTCTATACTAAATTAACAATATTCTTTAGTGCAGAGGACAGTAAGATTATCACTCAAGGTTGTGGAAATATGTTAAAGTAACTATCGCAGTTGGTATTTTATGTGTAAAGCCATTAATTATTAGTAACGTAGAACAAAATAATCTTATATTAGTATGGTAGTATGAATGATAATTCTAGCCAATCATACTGAGGTGGAAACTGTTGACTGTGCAGCCATTTGTGGAAATTATTATTAATTAACCTGAACAACAGTGCTCGGGTTTATGTATAATTTTAATAATACACTTATACAGACATCCATGAAATCTACCCACTGATGAGCACTCAAAATTAAAATACATTAGCACTCAAAATTCTAAATTAGCATTAACATTTATTAGCAATCAAAATTACCAATCAAAATAAAAAAATGCATTAGCACTTTGAGACTAGCACTCAAAATTAAAAGATAAAAAATTAAATGATAAAAAATTCAAAATTAAATT
>NC_091153.1:4999970-5009970 GCF_040958095.1 Procambarus clarkii | reverse complement strand
AATCATCGAGGATTATTAGAGAGGATAAATCCTCACCAACTTAGTTTAACATTTACTCTTTTGTGTGAAACGTTTTGTGCCCACATGTGTGTGTGACTCATGTTTGTCACACATATGAGAGAGAGAGAGAGAGAGAGAGAGAGAGAGAGAGAGAGAGAGAGAGAGAGAGAGAGAGAGAGAGAGAGAGAGAGAGAGAGAGAGAGAGAGAGAGAGAGAGAGAGAGAGAGAGAGAGAGAGAGAGAGAGAGAGAGAGAGAGAGAGAGAGAGAGAGAGAGAGAGAGAGAGAGAGAGAGAGAGAGAGAGAGAGAGAGAGAGAGAGAGAGAGAGAGAGAGAGAGAGAGAGAGAGAGAGAGAGAGAGAGAGAGAGAGAGAGAGAGAGAGAGAGAGAGAGAGAGAGAGAGAGAGAGAGAGAGAGAGAGAGAGAGAGAGAGAGAGAGAGAGAGAGAGAGAGAGAGAGAGAGAGAGAGAGAGAGAGAGAGAGAGAGAGAGAGAGAGAGAGAGAGAGAGAGAGGAGAGAGAGAGAGAGAGAGAGAGAGAGAGAGAGAGAGAGAGAGAGAGAGAGAGAGAGAGAGAGAGAGAGAGAGAGAGAGAGAGAGAGAGAGAGAGAGAGAGAGAGAGAGAGAGAGAGAGAGAGAGAGAGAGAGAGAGAGAGAGAGAGAGAGAGAGAGAGAGAGAGAGAGAGAGAGAGGAGAGAGAGAGAGAGAGAGAGAGAGAGAGAGAGAGAGAGAGAGAGAGAGAGAGAGAGAGAGAGAGAGAGAGAGAGAGAGAGAGAGAGAGAGAGAGAGAGAGAGAAGGGGGAAGAGGAGAATCGGGTCGATCCCACCGCAGTACAAGTAAACACAGAGGGTGACAGTACCAGCCACTGAACTTCAAGCCACCACATGTAGAGTAGAGGCCTCAAGCCACCACATGTAGAGTAGAGGCCTCAAGCCACGACATGTAGAGTAGAGGCCTCAAGCCACCACATGTAGAGTAGAGGCCTCAAGCCACCACATGTAGAGTAGAGGCCTCAAGCCACCACATGTAGAGTAGAGGCCTCAAGCCACCACATGTAGAGTAGAGGCCTCAAGCCACCACATGTAGAGTAGAGGCCTCAAGCCACCACATGTAGAGTAGAGGTCTCAAGCCACCACATGTAGAGGCCTCAAGCCACCACATGTAGAGTAGAGGCCTCAAGCCACCACATGTAGAGTAGAGGCCTCAAGCCACCACATGTAGAGTAGAGGCCTCAAGCCACCACATGTAGAGGAGAGGCCTCAAGCCACCACATGTAGAGGAGAGGCCTCAAGCCACCACATGCAGAGTAGAGGTCTCAAGCCACCACATGTAGAGTAGAGGCATCAAGCCACCACATGTAGAGGCCTCAAGCCACCACATGTAGAGGCCTCAAGCCACCACATGCAGAGTAGAGGCCTCAAGCCACCACATGTAGAGGCCTCAAGCCAAAACATGCAGAGTAGAGGCCTCAAGCCACCACATGTAGAGTTGAGGCATCAAGCCACCACATGTAGAGGCCTCAAGCCACCACATGTAGAGCAGAGGCCTCAAGCCACCACATGTAGAGTAGAGGCCTCAAGCCACCACATGCAGAGTAGAGGCCTCAAGCCACCACATGCAGAGTAAAGGCCTCAAGCCACCACATGCAGAGTAGAGGCCTCAAGCCACCACATGTAGAGTAGAGGCATCAAGCCATCACATGTAGAGGCCTCAAGCCACCACATGCAGAGTAGAGGCCTCAAGCCACCACATGCAGAGTAGAGGCCTCAAGCCACCACATGTTGAGTTGAGGCATCAAGCCACCACATGTAGAGGCCTCAAGCCACCACATGTAGAGCAGAGGCCTCAAGCCACCACATGTAGAGTAGAGGCCTAAAGCCACCACATGTAGAGGCCTCAAGCCACCACATGCAGAGTAGAGGCCTCAAGCCACCACATGTATAGTAGAGACATCAAGCCACCACATGTAGAGTAGAGGCCTCAACCCACCACATGCAGAGTAGAGACCTCAAGCCACCACATGTAGAGTAGAGGCCTCAAGCCACCACATGTAGAGTAGAGGCCTCAAGCCACCGCATGTAGAGGCATCAAGCCACCACATGTAGAGTAGAGGCCTCAAGCCACCACATGCAGAGTAGAGGCCTCAAGCCACCACATGTAGAGTAGAGGCCTCAAGCCACCACATGTAGAGTAGAGGCCTCAAGCCACCACATGTAGAGTAGAGGCCTCAAGCCACCACATGTAGAGTAGAGGCCTCAAGCCACCACATGTAGAGGCCTCAAGCCACCACATGTAGAGGCCTCAAGCCACCACATGTAGAGGCCTCAAGCCACCACATGTAGAGGCCTCAAGCCACCACATGTAGAGGCCTCAAGCCACCACATGTAGAGGCCTCAAGCCACCACATGCAGAGTAGAGGCCTCAAGCCACCACATGTAGAGTAGAGGCCTCAAGCCACCACATGTAGAGGCCTCAAGCCACCACATGCAGAGTAGAGGCCTCAAGCCACCACATGTAGAGTAGAGGCCTCAAGCCACCACATGTAGAGTAGAGGCCTCAAGCCACCACATGCAGAGTAGAGGCCTCAAGCCACCACATGTAGAGTAGAGGCCTCAAGCCACCACATGTAGAGTAGAGGCCTCAAGCCACCACATGCAGAGTAGAGGCCTCAAGTCACCACATGTAGAGGCCTCAAGCCACCACATGCAGAGCAGAGGCCTCAAGCCACCACATGTAGAGGCCTCAAGCCACCACCTGTAGAGTAGAGGTCTCAAGCCACCACATGTAGAGGCCTCAAGCCACCACATGTAGAGTAGAGGCCTCAAGCCACCACATGTAGAGTAGAGGCCTCAAGCCACCACATGTAGAGTAGAGGCCTCAAGCCACCACATGCAGAGTAGAGGCCTCAAGCCACCACATGTAGAGTAGAGGCCTCAAGCCACCACATGCATAGTAGAGGCCTCAAGCCACCACATGTAGAGTAGAGGCCTCAAGCCACCACATGTAGAGTAGAGGCCTCAGGCCACCACATGTAGACTAGAGGCCTCAAGCCACCACATGTAGAGTAGAGGCCTCAAGCCACCACATGTAGAGTAGAGGCTTCAAGCCACCACATGCAGAGTAGAGGCCTCAAGCCACCACATGTAGAATAGAGGCCTCAAGCCACCACATGCAGAGTAGAGGCCTCAAGCCACCACATGTAGAGTAGAGGCCTCAAGCCACCAAATGTAGAGGCCTCAAGCCACCACATGTAGAGTAGAGGCCTCAAGCCACCACATGTAGAGTAGAGGCCTCAAGCCACCACATGCAGAGTAGAGGCCTCAAGCCACCACATGTAGAGCAGAGGCCTCAAGCCACCACATGCAGAGTAGAGGCCTCAAGCCACCACATGTAGAGTAGAGGCCTCAAGCCACCACGTATAGAGTAGAGGCCTCAAGCCACCACATGCAGAGTAGAGGCCTCAAGCCACCACATGTAGAGGCCTCAAGCAACCACATGCATAGTAGAGGCCTCAAGCCACCACATGCAGAGTAGAGGCCTCAAGCCACCACATGTAGAGGCCTCAAGCCACCACATGCAGAGTAGAGGCCTCAAGCTACCACATATAGAGTAGAGGTGTAAAGCACCACAGGTGAAACAGAGATGCCAAGCCACACCAGAAGTGGGTTACAGGCATTAAAACACCAAATAGGAAGCGGTATCGTCAAACCACTCCAGAGGAAACAAAGCCACCAAGCCACCACAAAGGAGGATGAGAGGTATCGAGCCACCACAGAGGAGGGCTAGAAGCATCAAGCCACTACAAGGATAGTGGACGCATCAAGGGACACACACACACACACACACACACACACACACCACAAAATTTCCTCCCAGGCTTGGGATGAGAGAGCTTTGAACATCTCGGAATGGTGATGGCTTTTTCATGCAATTTAGGAAACCTTCATTGCTTTGTTATTCGTTTTGTGTGTTTTACATTCCATTTTTTTGGGACATCCAAACATAGAGTATTTCGGTATTTTTAATATATTTTCATGCATTTGTTTAACATGCAAGAATTTTTGCTTTTGTAATCATTTAGAGAGATTTATCGAGATTTTGAATACATTACGATTGCCCAAGAAATCTATTTCAAAGAAATCTAGAGCAGTTCAATCTATTTCGATTATTTCAAAGAATATAGAGCAGATAGAGTATTCTTTTGTGCATTTCTGGCAAGTGTTTATATATATTTTTTGCTGATAGCAAGAGTGCTCGTGCATGTCTCCAGGGATAACAAGAGTGCTTCTCGTGCCTCGTGAAGAACTTATGTTCTCTTTTGTTCTTTAGTTTTCAGAGGGAAATGTAATGCATTTAGGACACGTAGAGCACATTGTTGTGAATTATGGTAATTGTTTCGCTGTGTATTTAGGACGTCTAAGGTGTATTTTGAAAGAATTGGGGAGAAGCAGAGTGTATGTGCTGAGAAATTTGCAGGAAGCTTATATATGATAAACTTTTCCATCCACTACAGTATTAAGTGGTGGACTTTTCCATCCACTACAGTATTAAGTGGTAGACTTTTCCATCCACTACAGTATTAAGTGGTGGACTTTTCCATCCACTACAGTATTAAGTGGTGGACTTTTCCATCCACTACAGTATTAAGTGGTGGACTTTTCCATCCACTACAGTATTAAGTGGTGGACTTTTCCATCCACTACAGTATTAAGTGGTGGACTTTTCCATCCACTACAGTATTAAGTGGTGGACTTTTCCATCCACTACAGTATCAAGTGGTGGACTTTTCCATCCACTACAGTATTAAGTGGTGGACTTTTCCATCCACTACAGTATTAAGTGGTGGACTTTTCCATCCACTACAGTATTAAGTGGTGGACTTTTCCATCCAGTACAGTATTAAGTGGTGGACTTTTCCATCCAGTACAGTATTAAGTGGTGGACTTTTCCATCCACTACAGTATTAAGTGGTGGACTTTTCCATCCACTACAGTATTAAGTGGTGGACTTTTCCATCCACTACAGTATCAAGTGGTGGACTTTTCCATCCACTACAGTATTAAGTGGTGGACTTTTCCATCCACTACAGTATTAAGTGGTGAACTTTTCCATCCACTACAGTATTAAGTGGTGGACTTTTCCATCCACTACAGTATTAAGTGGTGGACTTTTCCATCCACTACAGTATTAAGTGGTGGACTTTTCCATCCACTACAGTATTAAGTGGTGAACTTTTCCATCCACTACAGTATTAAGTGGTGGACTTTTCCATCCACTACAGTATTAAGTGGTGGACTTTTCCATCCAGTACAGTATTAAGTGGTGGACTTTTCCATCCACTACAGTATTAAGTGGTGGACTTTTCCATCCACTACAGTATTAAGTGGTGGACTTTTCCATCCACTACAGTATTAAGTGGTGGACTTTTCCATCCACCACAGTGCAACATAAGCTTAATACGAAGCATGAATTTTGCGCTTCGAAAAATACTTAAAAAGTTCCTTTAAGATTCATCAACCCATTGAGAGTGCTGTTATTGTATTCGTCGACTAACTAAACTATCGAAACACATCCATAAAGCACCCGTGAGGTAGCGAGGACACGCACTGATATGCAAGCAACAAAATGGCTCCACAGCAATGCATTAACAAACAAAATATCACCATCATCCCTCTCTGTTAAACATTGTATAATACACCTCAGAGAGTATGTTAACATACATACAGATCCTCCCAGTTCATGTAGGAACCCAACCCAATTCGCTCCATGCGCTGGAGAACTCATAGAGTGGATCTTCCCAAACTTTGATGGACAGCAGCACCAGAAAAATCTCCATGAGTAAAAATTTCCTGAAGGAGACCTGCCCATTCGGCGAGGCATAGCAGGAGAACCTCTATATCCGGGAGTGAAGTTCTTAGAGGCTTCCTTAGAGAGTCTCTTGATGGATGGAAATGATAGTGAAGAAGATATGGTCGTGTGTTGAGGTAAAGATGATGGGAGCTCTTTATAGCTTAAGATCTATTGAATAGAGTTGAGAGAGAGAGAGAGGGAGAGAGAGAGAGAGAGAGAGAGAGAGAGAGAGAGAGAGAGAGAGAGAGAGAGAGAGAGAGAGAGAGAGAGAGAGAGAGAGAGAGAGAGAGAGAGAGAGAGAGAGAGAGAGAGAGAGAGAGAGAGAGAGAGAGATAACTGTCAATTTCACAAATGGTTTACACAAACCATGTAAATAATGCTCTGTTTATAAATAATTGTAATTAATGCTCACAGTTTCTGTAGAGATATCGCTGCTGACTGTAACTTTGAGAGTCAGAGTCTGTAGCACTGTAGTGTACAGTGAGCAACAAAGTACATAAAGTGTACAGTAAAGTGTACAGTACAGTATATAGCACTGTGTACATATAGTACACAGTGTAGTATAGTCTACAGTACTGTAACTTTATGATCTCCAAAATTAAATGAAACAACCTTCTGTAACGGTACTTGTCTGCAACATGTATTTCATTAAATGTGTGTGCCTCATTCTTTCACATTCTCTCTCCCTCATATCATCTCACCCTCATTATAAATTATTAAGCTGCAGAATGTCTATTGGCCTCTACGAAACAACTCCATCAACTATTTGCATTCATTCCAAACTCATTCTCACACATTCACTCCCTCATTCTCACACCCCTCTCACAATCACCTCATAATACTCAAAATCTCTTACACCCTCATAATCTCTGACACATTTACAATTACATCACAATCACTCCCACACCCCTCACAATTTTTTTTTTTCAGTTCTTATTATCATACTACATCTCGTCTCTCCACTTTCAGTCCTATTCATCCCTATTAATTATGCATTCCTACCCCCCCTCTAGTCCTTTAATCCTATTTTATCTTGCTTCTCCTCTCTTTAACCGTCTCATATATCCCTTCCTTTCATTATTCCATTATCACTCTTTTTCGTGATACGCAATTGAAAATATATGTTAATATGTTATCACAAATGGAAATTGTTCAGGTTTGAGGTCAGGAACGGTACCCATTATGGGAGAAAAATTCCACTCATTCACAGGACGGTTATGGAGTCCTTACCAAACTAATGGAATTAAACCCTTTCCTTCTTGTCAGCTAATCTGAAGCTCCTTTCCCTTATTGACTTCCTCTTACACCATTTATTCTTCATTATCACCTAATTCTTCCCCATCCCTTATAATTTTTTGGGGTAGTGTTTGTTCTTATCTTTCATCTTCTCTTCTATTTACTCACTTGTTCATTTTAACTTAATAATTATCCATTTCTTTTCCCTTTTCTTTTCTCTCATATGTGATCCCTTCACATCCAGCACCTCTCATCTCTCTCACCAGTGTCCTTTCACTTCTGTCGTTCCTCTCTTCTCACCCCTCTACCTTCTCATATCTCTCTCTCTCTCTCTCTCTCTCTCTCTCTCTCTCTCTCTCTCTCTCTCTCTCTCTCTCTCTCTCTCTCTCTCTCTCTCTCTCTCTCTCTCTCTCTCGTAACCCGATCAATCATCTTACCTCTAACCTCACTCACAGCTTCTTATGTAATGTCTCATCTCTTTATGCCTCAGCAGTTACTCAATCTTCTTCACTCATAATACTCACCGGAGTCACTTACTCACACCTATGCCCCTTTGTCTCCACTCGTGTTCATATTCCCCTCCCTCGTCTCAGTCATTCCCCTTTGTCCTCACCTGCCTTTGACCTTACCCATAAGCTCTTCTGACTTCTGCTCCTCCTTTACCTACTTCCCTATCGCTTGCCTAAGCCTTTTCTTTGCTTACCTATCACCGTACTCTAATTTTCCATTTTAATCCTCTCATCTTTACCTTCCAATCCCTTCAGTGGTACCCATTGTATTTCCTGGACTCATGATAATACTGTGTTCAATGGACCTATGGTACTACTGTGCTCTCTGGATCTATGGTAGTACTGTGTCTCCTGGACCCATGGGACAACTGTGTCTCCTGGACCCATGGGACAACTGTGTCGTCTGGACCCATGGAAGTACTGTGTCTCTTGAACCTATGGTAGTACTCTGTCTCCTGGACCCATGGAAGTACTGTCTCTTGGATCCATGGTACCACTGTGTCTTTTGGACCTATGGTAGGACTGTGTCTCCTGAACCACGTGTACCATTGTACACGGTTCTGGAGAACCTCCAGAAACCAAGGAGGCGTGTTTTGCTTTAACGACCTGTAGAGAACCACATCCTAAGTTGTTTACCTATGAAGCAAGAGTTTTCGTCAAACAAAATATGGCATCAAACTTTAAAAATAAATTGTGTTAAATAAATAACAGAATTACTTGAGACTGGCAATACAGTTTGGCCTAAATACGTCGATAAATATTTAAGAAGAAAATGAGTCAGTTTGGAAAACTCATTGATTTTTACCAATTTAAGGCCAGATGAAAGAAATAATCTACATCACGAATAGATTTGTGCCTCTATGAACTACCAGAATACCGAATCACACGGAACGAAAGGTCAATTTGGGCAAATATGACCCCCTCTCGAATTGACTTTGAACCACGGTAAACTCCGAGCTGTTCCCGATAGTCCATTGGCAGAATCAAATGAGATTGACTGTGTATTTGCAAACCCAGATTGCAGTACGGGACCCCACTGATGCCTCCGACTCCATTTACTAGGAACGGCTCAATAATACGGTGCTCTTAATAGATTTTTGTCTTTTATTAAATGTAATTTTCTTGTCCATTGAATAAGGGCACACATTAGGTAGTTATATTGTGTAATTTTTTAAATATATATGTATATATATATATATCTATATATATATATATATATATATATATATATATATATATATATATATATATATATATATATATATATATATATATATATAGTAATTACACAGCATAACTACCTAATGTGTGCTCTTATTCAATGGACAAGAAAATTACATTTAATAAAAGACAAAAATCTATTAAGAGCACCGTATTATTGAGCCGTGTATATATATATATATATATATATATATATATATATATATATATATATATATATATATATATATATATATATATATATATATATATATCAAATAGACGATCAAATATGTACATTTGTGCATTGTTTAAAGTTATCCATGTGATGAAGAATTGAAGCTTTGGACTGTTTTTACTCGAATTTTGGAATACTCAAATATTTCTCCATTCTATTCAAATGGGGGACTAAATTTCCAACAAATAAGAGGTTATGGATGGCTTTACATTTTTATTTTGGCCTGATGCTAAGAGATGAGTTTTGTTGACCCTTGTCAACATTTTCAAAGACAGAGAAGTGAAAATATTTCAGCTGTTGTTGTTGTTATAGATTCAACTACTGGGAACAAAAAGTTCCAAGTAGCACGGGCTATGGTGAACCCGTAGTGGGTTCTATCAGTTATTTCAGCTAGAGCAACTGAATATATAACACAGAGTGAGGTGAAGTGTCGGACGGGCCAACAGGCTATCTACGCTTAACCATCTATTTTGTTTCAGAAAAGCGAGGGGAAAATTAGCTAAATGTTTCATTTTGATCTCGGATTTAGCAGAATATAAGCTAATATTACACGGATGTTAATAGTTGGCTGAGTTTACATAATGTGCTGAGCTTTGTTCACGTTCAACCTTCTACTGTCGTTGTATCTGTCGAAAATTTTGGTGTTGTTTGTCATTCTGTCTTTGGTGACGATCAGACAGAGACAGTTTTCTCTTTTTTCTCTCTCTGTGTGTAGATAACAGCCATTGGAGCGACCTGGACCAGCATTCTTGTGAATCCCAGACACACGAGCCTTAACCTACTCGCCCATAATGGTACAAAAGTCGACCAACCAGGAACTCTACTGAATGCGTTAGTAAGTTCAAGTAAAATTCACTAGGATAAATTTAGTCAATTGATTTGGAAGAAACATTAGGAAGCGTTCTGAAACGAGGACACATATATTCAAGGAAATTATAACGTTCCACACATTACCAGTCATTACGGAACA
>NC_091153.1:4964970-4997470 GCF_040958095.1 Procambarus clarkii | reverse complement strand
CACAATGGCCCCATTGAGAATAATGGGACCATTGTGGGCAAGAAGAGGACTATGAAGAGACATTAGTGGTTACAATAGGTAATAGAGCTATGATGTAAAGTAAAGGCATTTCCTATAGGGAGATGGGTTGAATTGGTTCCCCAGTTTCGTCAATATCTTTTTGCATCCTATTTATTGCCTTAGTGTCTACCTCTCATCTGCTCTTTATGTCTACCTTTATCCTCTCTGGCTATGACTAATTCTAAATAATTATTCTCCTCTTCAACTTTTCAAGAGCACTCTCTTGCTCTTAGTCATTTTCTTAAAGTAAAACTCTGTTCAGTGTTTTCAGGTTACAGTTGTGTGTGTGTAAACTAAAGTCTTTGATAATGTAATTAGTTATTACGAAACGCGTTCAAGGGTCGCGTCAGACTAGAAATAAAAATGAATTTTGGAGAATTAATTTTTCAATTACCATCGATTAATTTTATCTTTGCAGTGGTCCTCAACCCACTGCCTTTGCTCGGCTCTCCACTATTTTATGTTCAATAACATCTTCAGCTGTAGAATCATATTCATCCAAACTTTACTTTTCTCTTCACATTCCCTCATAGTTATCTCCACTGTCCTGCAATATAGTTGTAATGGCTTGGTCTGTAATGATTTACGGTCAATCTTCGGCTTTCCAGAGAATCTATCGAAACCGATGCTCCTACTGGAGAGGACATACACAGAAATCTGTGCCCTGTAGTTGCAACCGTTCCGACAGGCTCGAACCCAGGTCTACCCGGATTAAGAACATGTTCTATCCGACTAGGCCATGAAAACAAACAAATTCTTGATAATTCCTTCATTCTCCACATTCCTATTCTTTCCTTCCATCGTGAGTTCCTCCATGATTCTCCATGACCTACCAACCACTTGGGCTGGACGGTAGAGCAACGGTCTCGCGTCATGCAGATCGGCGTTCAATCCCCGACCGTCCAAGTGGTTGGGCACCATTCCTTCACCCCCCCCCCTCCTTGTCCCACCCCCAAATCCTTATCCAGA
Source organism: Procambarus clarkii (assembly GCF_040958095.1). Lineage (NCBI taxonomy): Eukaryota > Metazoa > Arthropoda > Malacostraca > Decapoda > Cambaridae > Procambarus > Procambarus clarkii. The sequence goes on along the minus strand of NC_091153.1, from coordinate 4,996,441 downwards.
CCGCTTCCAAGTGCTATATAGTCGTAATGGCTTGACACTTTCCCCTGATAACGTGACGTCCATGACCTAGTTACTTCTGCTTCCGTCAGTGCCAATCAGTGCCTTGAGATCAAAGACATGCCAATCACCTTATCCCCGTCCTGCCTGGTACATTAAAAGAATGAATGAATCCCAGAATGAATGAATGAATAAAATGAGTGAATCCAAGTAGCAGTATCTCTTGCAGTGTTCCCTTATTGTGTCCTAACCAATCAGTGATCGTCAGGATATACTACCCTTCCCAGCGACCGTTTCAGCCCGCAGCAGCTTTCTAACTCTCAAGTGCCAATTCCTGATAGATGAGCAGTAGCATCAGGTGAAAGAACCTATGGTCATTTGAATCTGCTTCGACATGGAATCGAATCCTGGACCTTAGGAGGGCGACCTCTGTATGTGCGAGTGTGTGTGTGTGTGTGTGTGTGTGTGTGTACTCACCTAATTGTGCTTGCGGGGGTTGAGCTTTGGCTCTTTGGTCCCGCCTCTCAACTGTCAATCAACTGGTGTACAGATTCCTGAGCCTACTGGGCTCTATCATATCTAGAGCCCAGTGTGTGTGTGTGTGTGTGTGTGTGTGTGTGTGTACTCACCTAATTGTGCTTGCGGGGGTTGAGCTCTGGCTCTTTGGTCCCGCCTCTCAACCGTCAATCAACTGGTGTACAGATTCCTGAGCCTATTGGGCTCTATCATATCTACATTTGAAACTGTGAATGGAGTCAGCCTCCACCACATCACTTCCTAATGCATTCCATTTGCTAACTACTCTGACACTGAAAAAGTTCTTTCTAACGTCTCTGTGGCTCATTTGGGTACTCAGCTTCCACCTGTGTCCCCTTGTTCGCGTCCCACCAGTGTTGAAAAGTTCGTCCTTGTTTACCCGGTCGATTCCCCTGAGGATTTTGTAGGTTGTGATCATGTCCCCCCTTACTCTTCTGTCTTCCAGTGTCGTGAGGTGCATTTCCCGCAGCCTTTCCTCATAACTCATGCCTCTTAGTTCTGGGACTAGTCTAGTAGCATACCTTTGGACTTTTTCCAGCTTCGTCTTGTGCTTGACAAGGTACGGGCTCCATGCTGGGGCCGCATACTCCAGGATTGGTCTTACATATGTGGTGTACAAGATTCTGAATGATTCCTTACACAGGTTCCTGAACGCCGTTCTGATGTTAGCCAGCCTCGCATATGCCGCAGACGTTATTCTCTTTATGTGGGCTTCAGGAGACAGGTTTGGTGTGATATCAACTCCTAGATCTTTCTCTCTGTCTGTTTCATTAAGTACTTCATCTCCTATTCTGTATCCTGTGCCTGGCCTCCTGTTTCCACTGCCTAGTTTCATTACTTTGCATTTACTCGGGTTGAACTTCAACAGCCATTTGTTGGACCATTCACTCAGTCTATCCAGGTCATCTTGTAGCCTCCTACTATCATCCTCTGTTTCAATCCTCCTCATAATTTTTGCATCGTCGGCAAACATTGAGAGGAACGAATCTATACCCTCTGGGAGATCATTTACATATACCACAAACAGTATAGGTCCGAGGACTGACCCCTGCGGGACTCCACTTGTGACGTCTCGCCAATCTGAGACTTCACCCCTCACACAGACTCGTTGTCTCCTGTTGCTTAGGTATTCCTCTATCCACCGGAGTACCTTCCCTCTCACTCCAGCCTGCATCTCCAACTTTCGCACTAGCCTCTTGTGTGGCACTGTATCAAAGGCTTTCTGACAATCCAAAAATATGCAGTCTGCCCACCCTTCTCTTTCTTGCCTTATTTTTGTTGCCTGGTCGTAGAATTCAAGTAACCCTGTGAGGCAGGACCTGCCATCCCTGAACCCATGTTGATGCTGTGTTACAAAGTTCCTTCGCTCCAGATGCTCCACTAGTTTTTTTCGCACAATCTTCTCCATCAGCTTGCATGGTATGCAGGTTAGGGACACTGGCCTGTAGTTCAGTGCCTCCTGTCTATCCCCTTTCTTGTATATCGGGACTACGTTAGCTGCTTTCCAAATATCTGGCAGTTCCCCTGTTGCCAGTGATTTGTTATACACTATGGAGAGTGGTAGGCTCAGTTCTCTTGCTCCTTCCTTTAGAACCCAAGGGGAGATTCCATCTGGGCCTATAGCCTTCGTCACGTCGAAGGGCAGTAGCTTCATAGGTTCTTTCAAATGTTCCATAGGTTGTGTGTGTGTGTGTGTGTGTATTTTACTATTCGTTTTACTATGTGCATCTTCTAGTTATTAGCTATTGAATTCCGCCTGTCTAGCCGATCTAGTTTTTGCTCTATTATGTCTACTACATATATTTCTCTCTAACACACACACATTCGCAAGATGCAGCCCGTAGCAGCTGTCTAACTCCAAGATACCGATTTACTGCTAGGTAAACCGGCCATCAAGTGAAAGAAATTATGCCTATATATTTCTGCCTCAGCTGGGAATCGAACCCGGCCCTTATGACTAAGACTCCCGAGCGTTGTCCACTAAGCAGTGAGACCCTGTATGTGTGTGTGTGTGTGTGTACTCGCCTGTTTTTGCTTGCAGGATCGAACACTGGCTCTTGGATTCCGCCTTTCTTGCCGCCTGTTGTTTAAAGCAATGACTCCTGCCCTATTCCTCTATCATATCTACTTTGGAATTGTGAATAAAGTTAACTTCTACAGCTTGCTCATTACTTTATGCCATTTACTCGGTACTTTTAAGCTACTAGAAAGCTTACTAATATTTCAATGACTTATTTGTTCCTTAACCTTTTTGTTCTATTAGAATTCATTTTTAACATTTATTTTTTCATTCCGTCAATTCTCCAAAGTGTTGTATAAGTTTCCATCGTATCTCTGCTCTCTCTTTTTTTTTCTCGCTCGCTCCCTCCTTCCCCTCTCTCTCTCTCTCTCTCTCTCTCTCTCTCTCTCTCTCTCTCTCTCTCTCTCTCTCTCTCTCTCTCTCTCTCTCTCTCTCTCTCTCTCTCTCTCTCTCTCTCTCTCTCTCTCTCTCTCTCTCTCTCTCTCTCCCTTTTCAAGCGATATCAGGTTTTTCCGATTCCTAGTTTTTCAGTCTTTCTTTCGCTCCCGGTTTTCGTAATTACAGAACGAGCTTCGTTGCAAACCTCTGAACATTTTCTCGTTAATTTATTGTTCTTTAAATGAAAGCTGCACGATGAGGCGGCATACTGCGTGATTGGTCTAACGTAGGTAGTGTATAGTGACTTAAATGACTGTATATTTAGGTTCCTGACCGATGATTTTACTTTTGGAGTTGTAGATTAGGATGCCTATGTTATTCAATGTGTACGTTGATGTTGTTCAAGATTCGCGATTTGGAACAAAAAGTTCCAAGTAGCACGGGCTATGGTGAGCCCGTTGTGGACTCACCTGGCACAGGAGCGGGGTTGTAACTGGCCTCTCTTTGTGTAGTTCCTGAAATTGGCTTGTTATTATATCCATTTTCAGCTTTGTTTTCTGTGCTCGATACTGGGAGACAGATTCCCTTCATTGTGCAGGCGATGAGTCACAATAACGTTGTTGAAGTATGTTGACCAGACCACACACTAGAAGGTGAAGGGACGACGATGTTTCGGTCCGTCCTGGACCATTCTCAAGTCGATTGTGACTTGAGAATGAAGGGACGACGAAACGTCGTCGTCCCTTCACCTTCTAGTGTGTGGTCTGATCAACGAAATTTGTCATCTTCCAACATCTTAGCTATATTTGCTTTTCAACTTATTAAAGACAAGAGGTAGATGAATACCGTAGACTTGTGCAGCTTCTTTCAACTTACACCAAGAAATAATATCTGGTCCCATGCATATATTTTCATCTAATGATGCTAGTTACCTCACAATTTCCTCTGCTGTTATCGCAATATTTTTCAGTCCCTCGTCTAGAGTTACCTTCTCTCCAGCCCTGTGATCGGTTTTGGTTCAGTTGTGGAAACACAACGTCATTTAGTTCTCAAACATTCTTGTTATTTCGTAAATGTATTCCTCCTTGCTAGCTTAATATAGTTAATTGGACATTTCCCGTCATTGTTCTTCGTATATGAGTATGTAGTAACGTCATTTGTTTCTTGAAAATGAAATGTCATTTTGATAGTTTTTTTTCAGATACTTTTATTTATGTATTCGTTCTTTGCTCAATTGCATTTATTTCGGTTTTCTTCTGTCCTCTGAATGTTTGCACTGCATTCTGTTTTTAGTTTTTGCTTTGCATTATCTACTGAACCTTGCATTGTGTTATTCCCCTCAAACGTTTGACGAATGTTAATGGGTTTTCATAGTTTTTTTTCAGATACGTTTCCTTTATTTATATAATCGTTCCTTGCTCAGTTGCATATATTTCGGTTTTCTTCTTACCCTGTCATCTGAATGTTTCCTCTGCATTCGGGTTTTGGTTTTTGCTTTGCATTATCTACTGAACCTTGCCTTGTTGTATTCCTCTCAAAGGTTCGACGATGGTATTGGGATGACTGTGTCCTCAGCTTCTCTGAATTTCAATTTCACTTAAACCAAATGTGCCAAAGCCAACTTGGACTGTCTTTCCCTTAAGTTCTACCTCACGTCGCACATCTCCCAGGTACTCTCGTACCTGGGAGATGTGCAAGATGTGCATGTGGGAGATGTAGTTTTTTCTGTAGCCGATTTTAATTTCCGTGACCCACATGATTATGATCAGTGCCATAATTGAACCAAATACTCAAAGACCAGGACACAATGGGCGTTGGCTCCTGGTGGAATTTCGTTCTCTTAGTTTCCGACATCTAACTAATTCTAAGTGAAGATCAGATCTTGTAGACGAGGTACATCTACCTCGTTTTTTTCGGATGTCTTTTACATGTTGTGTTAAGAATGTCCTCTCCGAAAACGCCAATAATTTTTCTCTCCACGTTTTTTCCCCATATTTCGGGATTCTCGACTCCAAATCTATCTCTCCATGATTTAGGTCCCCCATGATAAGTAGTTTAGCTGTTACTCTGTGTTTGGGGGATAAAAATAGCCTAAGCTACTCTATCCCTTTGAGACGTATTTTTTTCTTGTCACAATAAACATACTTGAACTTGATCTGTGTACTGCTGTTGCTGCTCTCTGCATACTCCAAAGGTGTCCTCATATTGCTATGTTTTGTGTTCTACAAGGGGTGTTGTGTATCTCCAAAATTACTATAATTTTCCATTTGTTATCAGAGTTTCCTTGATGTAGTCTGCGTATCCATTTGTATTTCTAGCTTTACATTATTAAAAATTTCACTTTCCGCTCATTAGGAGTGCAACTCCTTCTTCCTGTCTTTGTATCCTATCTACTATCATCCTATCATCCAGTGAAATACCTGTATTCCTGTGGAAATGTTGCACCTGAGATTATGATGCTCATATTGGTTTCCTCTGTTGCATAAATAACAGGTTATCTTTCTCAATCATTTCTTTTTATCTACTAAGCTCCAGTTGCAACTTCCTGTGTGTGTGTGTGTGTGTGTGTGTGTGTGTGTGTGTGTGTGTGTGTGTGTGTGTGTGTGTGTGTGTGTGTGTAACATGGTATTGTGGTAGAGTTGCATTGTTACCAAACACTTCACTACTCTCAGCAGCTCTATGCCAAGAGCATTTGAAAAGTCTAAACAGAAAAGTGCCTTTCTACGAACGACTTCGGCACAACTTACTGCACACCGAGAAAAGAATACTTTGATAAATGTAACAGCGTAATTGGGCAATTAACTTTTGTTAAAAAGAACTGCAATTATATCCTAGAAGTTTACCAAGGATAAAAATTTCCATTTCAACAAAAATTTAAACTTTGTTAATTTATTTTGTTAAGTCTTTGTTACTTAACATCGAAATATCACTTCGAAAAAAGTATTCGAAGGTCACTTTATAGGTTTGTTTACATTATTCGTCATAGTGTAAACATACTTATTATGAGTTGCAAATTGGCTATGGTATACGTTGCTCATCTGTCACTTTCAGACAACAAATAATCTTAACATACAACATCGATGTACACAATTTGTTGAACATTCATGAACATCACAGCTGCTGATGGTATCGCTAATTACCTGTCACTCACACTTTGCTCCAGTAATTGCCTATTGTTGCAATTTTTGGTATCATCGTGAACTGGCCCCCAGAACACTGGGTGGTAGTGATATCACTTAACGAGGATTGTGGTGGTTGTCGTGTCACTTAACGAGAAGGGGTAGTGGTTAACGTGTTAACGTGTAAAGGGTAGTGATTAACCACTTATCGAGAAGGATATTGGTGGCATGTTCATTGCATTGTGTTCATCCCACAAATTATAAAACTAAGTTTTGATATCTGTAGAGGGTTATCGTGAATGACTAGTAACAGTAGTAGAGAAACCTCATCATGACGATCGGGCCTCATCCCCCATGCGTGAAATGCACTCTGCCAGGCTGTTGGTGGTGGCAGCAGGCACAATTAGTAATACGACAGAGGTAACAGTGAGTGTCTCGGGCCATATTGAGATCTGGCAGCACAAGTTGAATTCAAATTAGATAAGTTTGGATTAAAAAAGATCTGGGCAAAAGCTAGTTTGGAAAATGGGCCTTTGATTAATGAGACTAATTGCCAGGTAGAGTAGGTAGAGTAATAGACTTAGATCTTTACTATTTTTTCTAGCAAAGGTTTTATATAAATATATATATATATATATATATATATATATATATATATATATATATATATATATATATATATATATATATATATATATATATATATATATATATATATATATATATATATATATATATCACCCTATATATATATATATATACCTGTTTTATTAAACAATCTCACTTTACCTAAGCATTCTGTACCCCCCTTGAACCTTTTACTGCGTACTCCGTTCTTTCTTCTGCTTGAAATATCGTCTACCAGCTCACTAATTACTACCGGTGTCTTCCAACACGTCCCTCATCAAACAACAGCACGTTAGCATATAATTAGCGCATTTGCTCGTCCAAATAATTAATATAATTAGCTCATTACGGGACTCAGCCCCGCGGGGCAAGGTCGGTCGTGGTGGGGGACTCTGAACTATGGCGTTGATGTGTGACTGGCTTCTCCTCTTTCAGGAAGGTCTTGTTCGCCTCCTCCTGATGGGGGTTGTGGGGTGGGGTTGTGGCGTGGGGTTGTGGGGTGGGGTTGTGGGGTGGGGTTGTGGCGTGGGGTTGTGGGGTGGGGTTGTGGGGTGGGGTTGTGGGGTCGTCAGTGGGGGTTTGATGCCCCAAGGCAGAGTGGGGGGTGTTTTTAGCTGTCTCCGTTCTCGTCTAGAGGGTTCTAATTGCCTCTTTTGTGTCAGGTTTTCTAACCAGACGTCCTGTGTGTGAGCGAAGAGGTTATTAATGGTGTCAGTTAGCATAACTTGGCCTAATATGCTCTTTGCGTCATATGATTATTAATTGCCTCATCTGTATTAGGGGGTTGATATCTGACACACTTGAGACACCCCTATTGACACCCTCTGTGTCAGGGGGCTCCTGACACCCTCTCAGTGTCAGGGGACTCCTGACACCCTCTCAGCGTCAGGGGGCTCCTGACACCCTCTCAGCGTCAGGGGGCTCCTGACACACCTCTCAGTGTCAGGGGGCTCCTGACACACCTCTCAGTGTCAGGGGGCTCCTGACATACCTCTCAGTGTCAGGGGGCTCCTGACACCCTCTCAACGTCAGGGGGGCTCCTGACACCCTCTCAACGTCAGGGGGGCTCCTGACACCCTCTCAACGTCAGGGGGCTCCTGACACCCTCTCAACGTCAGGGGGGCTCCTGACACCCTCTCAACGTCAGGGGGGCTCCTGACACCCTCTCAACGTCAGGGGGCTCCTGACACCCTCTCAACGTCAGGGGGCTCCTGACACCCTCTCAACGTCAGGGGGCTCCTGACACACCCTCTCAACGTCAGGGGGCTCCTGACACCCTCTCACCGTCAGGGGGGGCTCCTGACACCCTCTCAACGTCAGGGGGGGCTCCTGACACCCTCAACGTCAGGGGGGGCTCCTGACACCCTCAACGTCAGGGGGGGCTCCTGACACCCTCAACGTCAGGGGGGGCTCCTGACACCCTCAACGTCAGGGGGCTCCTGACACCCTCAACGTCAGGGGGCTCCTGACACCCTCAACGTCAGGGGGCTCCTGACACCCTCTCAACGTCAGGGGGGGCTCCTGACACCCTCAACGTCAGGGGGGGCTCCTGACACCCTCAACGTCAGGGGGGCTCCTGACACCCTCAACGTCAGGGGGCTCCTGACACCCTCAACGTCAGGGGGCTCCTGACACCCTCAACGTCAGGGGGGGCTCCTGACACCCTCAACGTCAGGGGGCTCCTGACACCCTCACCGTCAGGGGGCTCCTGGCCACGTCCCTCCACATTAGGAAACTGTTAACCTCTTCTCTTCCCGTCACGATTTTTTTTCGTGTGGGAGAAGTTAAGGCTTCTTTGGCACCTGTCTGGAGAGATAATTAATTACCTGGCAAATTACAGAGCGTCTTCCCAGACGCCTGTTTACTGGAGCCGAATAACACAACTGGTTAAAATAAAATCAAAATATCTTTCAAATTTCAAAAAATATTTATAGTTGTGTTGTGGTTATGTGAATCCCTAACCTTCTCCTCTTTTATAAATAGATTTTTTTTAATATAAAGCGGGAAGCCATCATCTATAACTCAATATGTATGTTGAGCAACATTAAGATATATCACAATCGACTTGAGAATGGTCCAGGACGGACCGAAACGTCGTCGTCCCTTCACTTTCTAGTGTGTGGTCTGGTCAACATACTTCAGCCACGTTATTGTGACTCCTCGCCTGCATCAATATGTATGCATACTGCTTATGAAATCTTTATAATATGATTTGTAATAGTCTTCAACAACCACGATGATATTCTATGTGCTGCGTGAGCAAGTTTTCACCCTTGTTAACGTACTCTTGGACCGGATTGATCAAGAACTTACGAGCTCATTTACGAGAGCTATTCCTCTCACCTCCATCATGTCGGCTTTGTCTGCATTCATTAAGCGGCTTACGATCCTCGAAGCACAACGAGGAGATCCTCACTACGAGGTTATTGGTGTTGCGAACGACTTCAATATGCTTCAGCACTCGCCAACTGTTAGGTAAACAGTGACCAAGCGACCGTGAGGGTGGTACAAGGAGGCTGAGAAGCGTGGGAGGGGTTATCTTGAGGTTATCTTGAGATGATTTCGGGGCTTTTTAGTGTCCCCGCGGCCCGGTCCTTGACCAGGCCTCCACCCCCAGGAAGCAGCCCGTGACAGCTGACTAACACCCAGGTACCTATTTTACTGCTAGATAACAGGAGCATAGGGTGAAAGATACTCTGCCCATTGTTTCTTGCCGGCGCCTAGGATCGAACCCAGGACCACAGGATCACAAGTTCAGCGTGCTGTCCGCTCGACCGACCGGGTCCAGCCGACCGGCTTCCCCAACCGGGTTGGGGAAGGAGATTCAGCTGAGAGTGGAGATGCGGAGCGCAAAGAATCCCAATAAATCCCAAGAATGAGGAGAGCTTACTGATACGATTTGGACTAATTGAATACATGGATGATGTATGGTTATCTTGAGATGATGTCGGGGCTTAGCGTCCACGCGGCCCTGTTCTTGACCAGGCCTTCTTTTTTTGTTTCACAGCCCCAGGAAGCAGCCCGTAGCAGCTGTCTAACTCCCAGGTACCTATTTACTGCTAGATAAACAAACGCATCAGGGGTGAAAGAAACTTTGCTCATTTGTTTCCGCCTCCACCGGGGATCGAACCCAGAATCTCAGTACTACGAATTCGAAGCGCTGTCCACTCAGCTTTCAGGCCCCCAGTGGTAAAGAAAGTATTTTCATGTGAATTAGAGGAAGGTAAAGGAAGACTGAGAAGAGAGCAGGAGGACAAAGCCAGCGTGAGTGTGCACCATAGTACAAACATTGACGTACTAAGCATTTACATAGTAGAACTTTGTACTATTAACTTCTAAGAGTCGGAACAAAATGAAGCTAAAAAAAATTAAATATTCCTAGGCCTAGTATAACACACATATATACTTTATTAGGCCTCAGATATCGGGAATTAGGCCTAGGAGGGTTAGATTAGTTTAGGTTGTCTTTGCAACATAAGTAGACAAATAGTTTTGGCCAACTTAATAGAACCGATTTCTACTATTTCTAAGTTCATTTTACGTCGGTATATGTACTATGGGTCTCATCGTTACTATAAGTACTCCCAAAACAGGAGGATGAGCTGATATAACGGAAGATTGAAAACAAAATAATGTTAATCAATTTTGTCTCACGCTCTAAGACAAATAGAGCCCGAGAAGGCGACACTCTGCAGCAGAAATATATTTGTGGTGTTTCTGGGGAACGTTAGATAGAGCCTGAAGAACGGCCCGAGGTGGGGAACGTTAGATAGAGCCTGAAGAACGGCCCGAGGTGGGGAACGTTAGATAGAGCCTGAAGAACGGCCCGAGGTGGGGAACGTTAGATAGAGCCTGAAGAACGGCCCGAGGTGGGGAACGTTAGATAGAGCCTGAAGAACGGCCCGAGGTGGGGAACGTTAGATAGAGCCTGAAGAACGGCCCGAGGTGAAGGGCACCTCACAGGCAACGTAACTACGTTCTCTTCTTTACACTGTTACCTTGTTATATCAGTGCATCAGAGTAACAATGGTAAAACATAAAGAGTTAAGTATAGTTACTGCATATAAATATTTAGAGAGTGTGTGTAGCGTAGTGAACTGGTCCACGTGTAATGAGTGGTGATGAGCTGGTCCTTGGAAAAGGAATTAGAGATAGAAAGCTCAAAATTAATTATATATAGACAATAAAAATATATATTAATGAAAACACCACGAAGGAAAAAGATAAAAATAAAAAAGTCTTCTCTGACATATTGTCCACTCCAATATATATATATATATATATATATATATATATATATATATATATATATATATATATATATATATATATATATATATATATATATATATATATATATATATATATATATTATAAAACGTCTCTTCAATATAAATAAAAATTCTACCCCCTAACATGTAGGTATAATTAGTCTTTTTGTTGAGAAAGGAAAATAGGAATAAACAAATAATATAATACCCATTGGTAGAATATATTTAATGAAATGATTTTTGGTTTATCAAGGATTTATTAATATTTATTACTAAACCAAAACTATATAGAATATATACATTATTTAATAAATGAAATTGGTAGTTTTTAGACGCACTATTAAGAATAATTTAATCTATATATAATTTGGTTTTTTATTTATGTTTCTTATTGCATTATGAATTTGAATTATTCTCATATTGCTTGTTGAATATCGTAACTGACTTCGTTATCCATTTTTTTTATATCTGACACCAATTTATTTTATTCAGCTGTGCAACACAATTCATTCTCCATTTCTGGTTCGCAGTGTTTCAGCCAGTCTTGCATATGAGTCACTAGTTGCTAGTTAAAGTGTGACACTAGTTAGCATGATAAGTGTGTCAGAAACTAGTCCCCAGCCGCCCCCTCTGTGACCTTAACTTCTTGCCAGCCTCAGTGTGTACTTTAGCTCTGCCGTAGTGGACTATTTACTAGTTTTAAACACCAGTGTGTCAGTGAATAGTTTTCTTTCACTAGTTTGTCAATCATTAGTTCCAGTCCCAAGTTTATTACTCACTAGTTCCCATCACAAATTTGTCAATCACTAGTTCCCATCACAAGTTTGTCAATCACTGGTTCCAGCCCCAAGTTTGTTAATCACTAGTTGACATCCCAAATTTGTCAATCACTAGTTCCCATCGCAAGTTTACCAATCACCAGTTCCCAATTCCAGTATGCCAATCACCATTTGGTTTGGATGACTCCAGAGCAGAAACTGAGGGTAAGGTTGGAAAATATTTCAGAATAAGTCAGCTTCTCTGTCGTTGAGTCCCCAGAGTGTCAGTACGAGTCAGAGTGTCGTCGAGGGAGGTAGTCAGCGGCGTCGCTCTGGTGGATTTCGTTCGAGTTTGATTATTTTTGCCTTCACATTCCTTCTGTTTCCGAGTATATTTGTTTTGTTTTACAATATTGAGCCGTTTTTTAACTCTCGTTTAACATTAACTTAATGTTAAACTTACTTTTAGCGACAACTACATCATATTAATGATATACTTGTGAAATTTCAATTATGTTTCGACAATCCTTGTATTTATCTTGACAAGATCATATTTGTTTATTAAAAGTCTTGAAAGAGTATTGTCTTTAATAATTTCTCTGTGAATATTTAATATTCATAATTTCCATGTTTGGATAGTTTTTTCAATTTATTTTCTTGTTGTTTGCTGGTATTTAATGTTATGTATTAATTATTTATATTTTATAAATAATTTGACACAGGAAATATTCTGCAACTATAGTTTTGAGTGGTGAGTTAAAGGCCGCCTTTGCTACTCCAGTTTTGTCCAGTGTGTAAAGGATAGTCTCTGCTAGACCAGTGTTAAATTGAGTGTGGAATGCAGCCTATGCAACTCAAGTGTTGTCTAGCATGTAAAAGGCAGCCTTTGAAGCTCTAGAGATGTCTGGCAATGAATGGCAGCCTCGTCAACCCAGTGTTATCTAGCTTATAGAAGGCAGCTTTAGCAACCATAGAGATAAATAGCGTCGAAGGTAGCCTCTATATCCGGAAAAACCGCAGGTATATAGAAGCTATCTTCAATATACCAGCATCATCACTGGCACTCTAGTAGGTAGCCACTACCTACCCGAGTGGTCTAGTAGGTAGACATCTAGAGATGCTGGCACTCAAGAGGCCAAAACATCATCCCACATGCCATCTAGGCACTCTGGAGACTAGACTCTAGAGAGCCATATAGTATTTCAAAGAAAAAAAAGAGTTAACATAAGCGGAATTAAGTCCGAGTGGGGCACCGTTGTTAGTGGAGTTCCTCACGTCTCTCTCTATCCTAAGACCTCACTTGTGTACTGTGTACATAATTGATTTTGACTCGGGATATGTTTAGATTCAGGAAAGACCTCGGGAAATACTCCTATGGAGACGCAGGTCTTGATTCATGTAACGCAGCGTTAACATAAGAGGAAGGAGGGGGGGGGGGTCGCTGGACTGTTTCAGGCGTCAGTTAGATGTGTAGATGAATTGCTTTGGGTGGATATGAATAAAAGATGAATCGTTTATGCTGGATAGATCTTCTGCAATTTTATTGGTCCTTCTGTTCTTATGCAACTAGTTTGTTGGTTAGAGTGTGAAAGGCAGCCTCTGCAACCATTGTGAAGACTAGAATTTGAGAGTCAGTATTTGCATTGATGGTATAGATCAGCGTGCGGAAGGCAGCCATTGCAACTATTGAGATGAAGCGAGTGTGGAAATCAGCCTCTGCAACCCCAGCTTTGGCTAGAGCTTGGAAGGCAGCCTCTGCAACCCCAGCTTTGGCTAGAGCTTGGAAGGCAGCCTCTGCAACCTTAATGTTGAGCAGAGTTGTGGAAGGCAGCCAACGCAACCCCAATGTTGACTAGCGCTGGGGTGTTAAAGAGAGCTCGGGGAGTGGCGGACGCCCTTAAGAGAACTTATCTCTCCTCCCGGAGTCTTCCCAACACCGTTACACAACACTTTAGAGAGGATCAGAGCCTCTGGCTCGGGCAAAACCGTACATTCAGATCCTATTGATTTATATAATCCCTCTACTGAGGTACACTTTTATCTAAATATTTCTTGTATATATATATTATTGAATATGACAAAATGAGTGAGATAAACGATTCTAACACGAATCTTCTCTCTATATATACACGCATTCAAAAAGGATAGGGGTGGTAGGAGAAGAAAATATCAAAGTGTTCAGTGAGGATCCACAAGGTCTGCTCTGCGTACTCTTTATTTTCTTCTCCGAGGTTATGGGTCCCTACACTTGCACCAGACGTGGTACCCCTTTTAGGTATATATATATATATATATATATATATAACTGAAAACTCACACCCCAGAAGTGACTCGAACCCATACTCCCAGATGCCACGCAACTGGTATGTACAAGACGCCTTAATCCACTTGACCATCACGACCGGACATAATGAGGTGATAGCCGAGGCTATTTGAACCACCCCACCGCCGGCACTCGGATAGTAATCTTGGGCATAGCATTTTACCAAATCACCTCATTCTTTGGGGCACACGTGAGGAACACAAATGCGAACAAGCCTGAATGGTCCCCAGGACAATATGCAACTGAAAACTCACACCCCAGATGTGACTCGAACCCATACTCCCAGATGCCACGCAACTGGTATGTACAAGACGCCTTAATCCACTTGACCATCACGACCGGACATAATGAGGTGATAGCCGAGGCTATTTGAACCACCCCACCGCCGGCACTCGGATAGTAATCTTGGGCATAGCATTTTACCAAATCACCTCATTCTTTGGAGCACACGTGAGGAACACAAATGCGAACAAGCCTGAATGGTCCCCAGGACAATATGCAACTGAAAACTCACACCCCAGATGTGACTCGAACCCATACTCCCAGATGCCACGCAACTGGTATGTACAAGACGCCTTAATCCACTTGACCATCACGACCGGACATAATGAGGTGATAGCCGAGGCTATTTGAACCACCCCACCGCCGGCACTCGGATAGTAATCTTGGGCATAGCATTTTACCAAATCACCTCATTCTTTGGGGCACACGTGAGGAACACAAATGCGAACAAGCCTGAATGGTCCCCAGGACAATATGCAACTGAAAACTCACACCCCAGAAGTGACTCGAACCCATACTCCCAGATGCCACGCAACTGGTATGTACAAGACGCCTTAATCCACTTGACCATCACGACCGGACATAATGAGGTGATAGCCGAGGCTATTTGAACCACCCCACCGCCGGCACTCGGATAGTAATCTTGGGCATAGCATTTTACCAAATCACCTCATTCTTTGGGGCACACGTGAGGAACACAAATGCGAACAAGCCTGAATGGTCCCCAGGACAATATGCAACTGAAAACTCACACCCCAGAAGTGACTCGAACCCATACTCCCAGATGCCATGCAACTGGTATGTACAAGACGCCTTAATCCACTTGACCATCACGACCGGACATAATGAGGTGATAGCCGAGGCTATTTGAACCACCCCACCGCCGGCACTCGGATAGTAATCTTGGGCATAGCATTTTACCAAATCACCTCATTCTTTGGGGCACACGTGAGGAACACAAATGCGAACAAGCCTGAATGGTCCCCAGGACAAGATTACTATCCGAGTGCCGGCGGTGGGGTGGTTCAAATAGCCTCGGCTATCACCTCATTATGTCCGGTCGTGATGGTCAAGTGGATTAAGGCGTCTTGTACATACCAGTTGCGTGGCATCTGGGAGTATGGGTTCGAGTCACTTCTGGGGTGTGAGTTTTCAGTTGCATATTGTCCTGGGGACCATTCAGGCTTGTTCGCATTTGTGTTCCTCACGTGTGCCCCAAAGAATGAGGTGATTTGGTAAAATGCTATGCCCAAGATTACTATCCGAGTGCCGGCGGTGGGGTGGTTCAAATAGCCTCGGCTATCACCTCATTATGTCCGGTCGTGATGGTCAAGTGGATTAAGGCGTCTTGTACATACCAGTTGCGTGGCATCTGGGAGTATGGGTTCGAGTCACTTCTGGGGTGTGAGTTTTCAGTTGCATATTGTCCTGGGGACCATTCAGGCTTGTTCGCATTTGTGTTCCTCACGTGTGCCCCAAAGAATGAGGTGATTTGGTAAAATGCTATGCCCAAGATTACTATCCGAGTGCCGGCGGTGGGGTGGTTCAAATAGCCTCGGCTATCACCTCATTATGTCCGGTCGTGATGGTCAAGTGGATTAAGGCGTCTTGTACATACCAGTTGCGTGGCATCTGGGAGTATGGGTTCGAGTCACTTCTGGGGTGTGAGTTTTCAGTTGCATATTGTCCTGGGGACCATTCAGGCTTGTTCGCATATATATATATATATATATATATATATATATATATATATATATATATATATATATATATATATATATTACTGGTTATATATATAACACTGGTTATATATTATATATATATATATATATCGAGGGGCCTCGTAGCCTGGTGGATAGCGCGCAGGACTCGTAATTCTGTGGCGCGGGTTCGATTCCCGCACGAGGCAGAAACAAATGGGCAAAGTTTCTTTCACCCTGAATGCCCCTGTTACCTAGCAGTAAATAGGTACCTGGGAGTTAGTCAGCTGTCACGGGCTGCTTCCTGGGGGTGGAGGCCTGGTCGAGGACCGGGCCGCGGGGACACTAAAGCCCCGAAATCATCTCAAGATCTCAAGATAACCCCTAAATATATATATATATATATATATATATATATATATATATATATATATATATATATATATATATATATATATATATATATATATATATATATATATATTCTCAATTATATAATTAATATATTGCTTCAATATATTAATAATATTGTTACTAAATAAGCAATATGAAGAAAAATAAATTCTTCAGTCATAAGCAAATAATTTTCTTCTTTGTATTGTAATTGAATATCAATAGATGAAAAATAAATATTAAAAATATATATATTTTGTCCAGAAGAATAACACACATTTCCCCATTCACCGTCTCAAACCCTACTGACAAGCACTCAATTATCTTCAATTGATCTTGTGTTAAATGGCTTGCGTGTTTATCCTCCAAGGAGCTCTGAGCCTATTGGCTTTCGAGACAGGGCGTGTCCTTAACAACGAAAATCTATAACGAATTGTATCGTCAACAGCGAACTTACTAAAAGATGTTTTGTGTGGCTCCATTGACACCTTGTTGACAGGCGAGAAGTCACAATAACGTGGCTAAAGTATGTTGACCAAACCACACACTAGAAGGTGAAGGGACGACGACGTTTCGGTCCGTCCTGGACCATTCTCAAGTCGATTGTGAATGGTCCAGGACGGACCGATACGTCTTCGTCCCGTCACCTTCTAGTGTGTGGTCTGCTCAACACCATGTTGACGTTCGTAATACACACAACAGGCGATTGACTGTTGTTAACTCCACGAATTAATGATGATCACGGTCGACAGACCATGAAAGCAAAGTGGTGACAGGAGGGATGGTAATAGAATGATGATAGATAGGGTGGAATAATAGTGTAATAAGGGATGATAATAAAATGGTGATAGATTGGTGTTCTCTCTCGCTCTTATTCTCTCTCTCTCTCTCACTCTCTTTATCTATCTCTCTGATCATCTCTTTCCCTCACTTCTCACGCACCCTCTTCCCAATCATCGTAACAAAAAGTATGTCCCATCTAACTAAAGGTTTTTAAATCAATGACTGAAATTATTACTTCCTAAACTCATACTAAAGTCTACGGACTCGAGGCAGACTATTTCACTTTAAAATTGAAATGGTGGAAATTGCACCTGATACCTGGTTGATGGGGTTCTGGGAGTTCTTCTACTCCCAAGCCCGGCCCGAGGCCAGGCTTGACTTGTGAGAGCTTGGTCCACCAGGCTGTTGCTTGGAGCGGCCCGCAGGCCCACGATGGAATGACATTGGGGCAGTTCCTCTCCTCAAGGAGGATGACCTCTGACCCCCGTCCCACGAAACACCAGATAAATCACCATTAATCCTGAAGAGTTTCATGATTTTGGCCTTCTACCTCGGACAGAAAGGCAGACAGACAGACAGAAAAATAGACAGTCATTCCCTGTAATAGATATAGATGAGGAACCAGGATGTACACGGGTCTCTGTCATTTTATCTCTCTGTCTGACTCTCTTAATCTGTCTGTCTGTCTCTTTCCAATCGTTTCTCCCTGGCTCTCTCCTTCCCATTATAATTACTTCCCTTCCTTCAATGCTCTCTCCCTTCCATTCCCCCTCCTTTTAAGTCTTCCTCCCTTTCTCCAACTTTCATCCACTTTATCCCTTCCTCCATCCTATTTTCCCTTCTTCCCATTCTCCTTTCTTACCATTTTCCTTTCCATACTCCTTTTTTACCTCCATCCCATTCCTCATTCCATCAATTCTCCTTCCATCATTTCCGCCCTTCTATTCTCGCACCCTATCGTTCTCCCTCCCTCCCATTCATCTTCCATTCTCTCTTCCTTCCATTCTCCCTCTATTCCATCTTCCTTACCTCCCAACCTGCTTCCCTCCTGTTTCTGCCCTTGTCCTCCCTACCATTCTCCCAGTAGGCAAAATATGTTCGAATAACGTTAGATCAACGTTGAATTAACGTTATCGAGGTTCAATAAACGTTATGAACGTTCAACGTTGATAAGTTGGAGCTTGTCTTATTATACCATGCAGGGTGACTGGTGGGGCCATTGAACTCTTCCCTGTGAAGCTTAGTGTGAGCTCTTTTTTGCATCTCTTTCAGACCTCTAATGGGGGGGACCCTTTGAAGTCTGAAATGATCGTTTTTTGGCCAATAGCGATTCTTCCCTTGTTCAAAACATTACAATTATTGTCACGCAAACAATGTCCTGATGAGAGAGTTGCATTTTTGGGGGCTCTTATAACTATAGTAAAATATAATATCCCCGCCTCGTAACACATATATATTAAACACTAAGCCATATATGAATCAAACACAAAGTCATATATATATGAAACACAAAGCCAACCTATAATTAGCATCTTCCGTAACTCCTGATATTTTCTCAAACATCGGATACGACCCCTGCCACATCGGATACGAGCCGCGAATCATCGGATACGACCCGTTTCACGTCAGATACGACACGCGACCCACCGGATACGACCCGTTTCACACCGGATACATCACTCACAAAACGGAACACTTACCTTAGTAATCTTCTCCGCATTGTGGCTTCCGTCATCATTCCGGATCTCGACACTGGACATCGTCATGATTGCTGGTGTTTTTCGGTAACCGGCCACGAGACAGAAACACCGGGATCCGTTGCTTCGGCTGGTAACCGGACTTTCTGTCCGCTCACTCCAACAGAGCCACTTAATAATGCCAATTTTCACTATTTTTATTTTTCACTTAACCATGTCCTTCCCTATTTGTATCTCTAATAGGTGATCTACTGATTTAAACATTCTTCATATCACAATGGTGGAGATCATGTCTGCTTTATTTGTAAACAAATCAATTTATTTATCTAAAAAAAACAATTTTGTATTTCCTTTTTCCTTGGATCCAGTAATATAATTTAAAGGCAATATTCTTTCACGAGTTTTTTCTCGATCGCCTCATTTTTCAGGCACACGATTCACAGATAGGAGCAGCGCCCCCTTGTATCAGCTGTGTCGCCCCTGCCAGACACACTCGCACTCAAGGTAGAAAATTGTCTAAAAATATTAAATAAATGAAACAAAACACTCCTGCATCTCTCTCTCTCTTTCTTTTCCAACACTTTCCAACAATCGACAAAAAGATCACATGTTTGTTTCAATTATTTTTGTAATAGATTCACCACTTGAAAAGTTTATTGGTGGGTTTGTGTCGGGGGAAAAGCATGCTCCCCCTCTGTAAATATATGGGAAATTTGTAATAAACTTCAATAAGTGTTGTTATGATATCTCACAGTGAAGAAAAAGCGATCATATGGGATCTATTTTGTTAATTATAAGAAGAGAATTATGAGTGGGAGGAAAGAGCCAAAGCCATTACGACTATATAGCACTTGAAAGGGGGTCAGGATAAGGATTTGGGATGGGACGGGAGAAAGGAATGGTGTCCAGCCACTTGGTGAACGGTCGGGGATTGAACGCAGATCAGCATGAAGCAAGACCTGCATATAATCTTAAAATAAGATTATATGTTAATAATAGCTTCAACATTGGGAAACATCAATAAATAAAGATCTAACAACAAGTATAATTATGGTAATAATAATAATGATGAAATCTACGAGGACTGTGTGGTGGATGCGAACTACGACCCCGGCATTGCAAGTCACGTACACTACCACTGGACCCACAACATGATTTTTGTGAACTGAACCGCTTTTCCAGGGGGGAGAGTACGTGACTGGCAAAGCTGAGGTCGAAGGTTCGCGCCCCCATCACAGCCGTCGTGGATTTTTTCATTGATATAAATCACGTTAGAGTGATTTCTGTGGGTTAATAATTATTTTCGTGGTTCCCCAAAATACATTTTCCCAGCGGCCGCAGATATCCGGACAGCCGGATGGAATCACATTGTACAGGGGATTCTCGGGTGACGGAGTGGCCGGATCTAAAGAGACTCCACCTCGGAAATCCTCAACCGGCTCGGCCCATGTGGCCTCACGGCTTATTTTGGCCCCGGGGGATATTATTCGACCCAGAGATTTTTCCAATTTTTTTTTTCTGATGGGGTCCGGAATATGAGTAGTGTTCGTTCAAGAAATATATTACAAGCGTTCGACCGTATATAGAAAATATATATACCCTATACGAAATAATTATATTTGATAAGACACACTTGCAGTAGGAGGAAAACATTTTCAGGGGAAAAGATTTCTATCATTTGATCATTGACTCAGAAGCAATAGTCAATTTATATATTTTGTTCTCTGGGGGACTAAACTGTCACCCAATTTATTATTTTATCTATTCTGAAGTACCAGCATTCCCATGAAGACAAATTCGCTGTTCTGACAACTACTTTACTGCCATTTTTGACGACCGTAGCGTCAAAATTTCATTGCTTTAGTGAAATGAAAAACACCGAAAAATTAACGTTTTCTTGGGCTCCGCATCGGCCTCTAGTGTTCGGATAGGCTCGTACGCTGTACGCTCGGACGGATAGGCCAAACCACTGATAATCAGACGGTTATCAAACCAACAGAATGGACTATCGACTGAACATTTCTTCCACACAATCTATATAGATACAGCATTCAATCGTTTAAAATAGCAGGAGGAAACTTATTAAAGTCCAGTATGGTGAGAGGATAAAAACTAATTAAATTCCCCTACGGTGACAGGAGAGAGTTTATTTGGTTCCTATACGGTGAACGGATTAAACTTATTAAAATCCTGTATTGCGGCGGAAAGAAGCCTTTTCAGTTCCTGTGTGGTGGTAGGAGGAATGTAAATAAATTTCCTGTACGGTGGATGGAGAAAGCCTAATTAATTCCGGTACGGTGGTAGTAGAAGGGGAAATAATCGCAAATAATTTAATAATTTCAGCGTGCGATCGTGTGCCGTCATTCAGGTGGTGCTCAAGTATGTGTGTTCTATGATCACTAATCATATAAGATCAGTACTTTTATGTATATATATATATATATATATATATATATATATATATATATATATATATATATATATATATATATATATATATATATATATGTCGTACCTAGTAGCCAGAACTCACTTTTCAGCCTACAATGCAAGGCCCGATTTTCCTAATAAGCCAAGTTTTCATGAAATAATATATTTTCTCTAATTTTTTTCTTATGAAATGATAAAGCAACCCATTTCATTATGTAAGAGGTGAATTTTTTTTTATTGGAGTTAAAATTAACGTAGATATATGACCGAACCTAACCTATCTTTATAGGTTAGGTTAGGTTAGGTAGCCGAAAAAGTTAGGTTTGGTTAGGTTAGGTAGGTTAGGTAGTCGAAAAGCAATTAATTTATGAAAACTTGGCTTATTAGGCAAATCGGGCCTTGCATAGTAGGCTCAGAAGTGAGTTCTGGCTACTAGGTACGACATATATATATATATATATATATATATATATATATATATATATATATATATATATATATATATATATATATATATATATATATAGACATATGTCGTACCTAGTAGCAGGAATGTACTTCTCGGCCTACTATGCAAGGCCCAATTTGCCTAATAAGCCAAGTTTTCCTGAATTAATATATTTTCTGTAATTTTTTTCTTATTAAATGATAAAGCTACCCATTTCATTATGTATGAGGTAATTTTTTTTATTGGAGTTAAAATTAACGTAGATATATGACCGAACCTAACCAACCCAACCTAACCTAACCTAACCTATCTTTATAGGTTAGGTTAGGTTAGGTAGCCGAAAAAGTTAGGTAAGGGTAGGTTAGGTTGGTTAGGTAGTCGAAAAACAATTAATTCGTGAAAAATTGGCTTAATATGCAAATTGGGCCTTGCATAGTAGGCTGAGAAGTGCGTTCTGGCTACTAGGTACGACATATATATATATATATATATATATATATATATATATATATATATATATATATATATATATATATATATATATATATATATATATATATATATATATATATATATATATATATATATTGATTATTAGTTTTTTATTAATTGTTGATTTTTCATTGGTTGCAAATTATGGTTTCAGGTGTTTCTTATGCTTTTTTTAACGAAGCATATTTTTTCTTCCTATTCGTTGCAAAGGCAACAGTTAAGTGTTGCAGTTGAGAGACCAATGCAGTTTATTAGTTTTAAGCATGTAAATGAACAAGTTAATTCACTCAATTTCTTGCAGATTTCAGAAACTCTGACAAGTTTATTTTGGTATAGCTCATTTTCAAAATTTAAAACTGGCTTTGTTATTTTAGAATTTTATGAGACCCCCAAAGATCTTTTTAGTCAATATAGGTCAAATTTATGGAGACAATATCTGCAATAGTATGTCCATCTTTATTTTTTGAGGACCTTATTTATTTTTCACATTAAATGTTTTAAATATTTTTGACACTCTAATTACAATAACAAATAAGAAAGTGAGATTTGAAGAGTTAACTAAATGCTTTAAATGAACCGTTTATCCTTATTATCTGGTTGAAGCCAGAGCCTAAATAAAGGGAATTAAATAAAGATAAGATGATCGTCAGGAGAAGGGCTTAGCCAGAATGATTTTACAGCCCTTGCAAGGACGTGAGGACAAGGAGCTGCCAGGATGGAGAAAGGGAATATTTCCCAACCATTCTGACTATAAGAAAATGAGCTCCGCCGCTTCAAGAAGCAAGGTCGTTGCCCTGCAGAAAGGTCTAAGGTGAGATAGTCTTCTGTGGAAAATTCTGAGCCCGGCTATATAATAGAACTTTTGAAAGGATCCGAGGATAAGGAACTTGAGTGTGAAAGGAAGCATAGAATCTTGGATCATGGCGGATACACATGTTGGAGGAACTTTTCTATATCTTTGATATGACTCTGAATGGATTCTTTTTCAATATTTTTCTTTTCGTCTGAATTGATTCTTCCTTTCGTTTTGCCACCGTGCTTTTATCTGCAGGTATGTGGACTCATCCACCCTTCTCTTATCGCACTCACGTCTCGTTTATCCTCTCATCTCATTCACTCCTCTCTTCTATTTGCTTCTCCATCCTTCTCCATCTCTCTCTCCTCATTTCCCTCCTGTTTTATTTCATCCCCCAACTCCTATTCTCTCTCATCCTAATTCTATTTCCTTCTCATTTCCACCCACTCATCCAATTACCTTTAATAGGCTTGCCTCACCTTTCTTCCTTTACCTCTTTATACCTTCTCTTCTTCCTTCCTTCCTGCTACCTCTCACCACCAACCACTTCCTACTCTAATTGCCAATTTCTCCATTAGCCGTCTCCCCGACCAACACATACCTTCTCAAGAAACCTTCTACCCCTCTTGCCTATTCTCCTCCCCCTAGAATCCCACGTGTTTACTCCGCTTTCCACACCACCTCCCCCCACCGTAATGTTCCAGTCACTCTTTATCTCTCTCTCACAATTCTCACACACTCTCTCCATCACCACTATCTCCTCTCTGTTGCCACTTATTTCACTATTCACGCGTTTCTCTTCTGCCAGTTTCTACTCTTTTTGGCCACCACCTCTAACCTCCCTATTCATTAGACTCTAGCCACTAGTCTCAGTGTAACGTGAACTAGTGCCTTTGGTGGAAGTGTTTCCAAATGTGTTTTTGCCACTGGATGAATGGATTCGCTGATGGGTGGCACTCAGTTCTTCCCAGGTTTTGTTGCAGCTTTGCCACACATTAATAGCCAAAATCAGGACACTAAAAGATGCAGTACGTCGACCGACGGAATGACAGGGATTATCGAAAGGATGAGGAGATATCAGTGGAAAATGCAAGGGGGAGACCGCGCTACGTTTCCGCGCTAAGGTTTGGTGATGGTGCCGGTTAAAGGCATTTAGGTATTTCATGTGCAGGCGATGAGTCACAATAACGTGGCTGAACTATGTTGACCAATCCACACACTAGAAGGTGAAGGGACGACGACGTTTCGGCCCGTCCTGAATCATTCTCAAGTCGATTGTGTGAATGGTCCAGGATGGACCCAAACGTCGTCGTCCGTTCATTTTCTAGTGAGTGGATTGGTTAACCTAGGTATTACATATTCATGAACGTACCTATTCCTTAGTGCAATCATATTAATTAACAAATGGATTTCGTTCCTCAGCAAGAACTCTATTTAAACGAGGGATGAGATGATGACCTGAGTGGACATGTTGGAAGAAGTTAATATGACCTTTAACTGCCTGGGGACTAAACGTCTGGGTGTGGACATGAGCAATACAAAAGTAGCAGCAGAGGACGTTATGGTGACGTTGTATAAGTACCTTCATGTGAGAGGCATTATACACCTAGAGGTATCTTCATGAAACCGGTATCTTTCTCGTAAAGATATCCTCGCATGAAAGATACGATTGAAACCGTCGTACGACAAGTGCCTTCTTGCAACAAGTGTTTGCCTGATGAAAGCATCAATGACTCAAACAAAAGCACGGTCCTCTTCCAGAGTTTGATAATGGTAGCTTGGTGTCAAGGGCCTTGTGTCGTGCTGCTTTGGGGCTACTAAATTATATACTAATAAGAGTTTAACCT
Organism: Procambarus clarkii; assembly: GCF_040958095.1. NCBI lineage: Eukaryota > Metazoa > Arthropoda > Malacostraca > Decapoda > Cambaridae > Procambarus > Procambarus clarkii. The sequence goes on along the minus strand of NC_091153.1, from coordinate 4,971,543 downwards.
CATCTAAGCGTAGTTCCTAAGCTGTGCAAGGGTACATGGAGCTGATTTTGAAATGAACAAATCAACAATCTCATCTAATTTACATTTTATTAACTGAACACAAATAATAGCACAAATAATTACAGAAGGAACCAAATCCAGTGACTCTACGTGAGTCATAAATGAGGAGTTTGCATTAAGTTAATTATCGTGTTATTTAGCATTCCATAGTATGGATATCCTGTGACCATTATTTCATGACCCGATTCCCAAGGTCAAAATCTATTTAGAAGTTAGAAGTTAGAATATTTAGAAGTTAGAGAATATCATCCATGGTTTATGTCACTAGATAAGTTGTCAACTGATCAATACTCTCGGTATGATACTAGATTGATCACCAAGCTTACTGTACTGATACCTGACCTCCAAGTTACACGCCCCCCCCCCTCACCAATCTTACCAGATAAACTTCCCCATCAACCATTACATCCACTTACCAGCCACCCCCATTAACCTGCACTCTTGCTATCCCCCTACCTTGCCTTTAGCAACCCTTATGATTACTCCATATTATTCCCTGGAATCTCCCTTCCTGCCCCTTTGTCTGCCAGCCCCCTTAGCACCCTTTGAAAGCCCTGTAATAGCCCTCTAACAGCACCCTCCGTGTGCATCCTGGCCCCATTACTTGCGAAACTCCTCTTCCTCTACACCAAGGTGCGATAACTCAATTGCATGTCATCCATTATCACAATGCCAATCATTGTCTGTAAGCCCAATTAGCCTACCACCTAGATGTCAATGGTCTATTACCCATTTCCCACTTGGCAGACATATATCTACTGCATAGCCTGACCATGTCATACAAGTCACTCTACATGCATGGCGTTTGGGTCCCCACTTAACTCTAATTCATTCTTCCTGTCTACCATTCTGGTCTTAAACATTTGCCACTTAGTATCCCGCTGTTTGGTTCCCCAAACAGCGGGATACTCCCCGCGGCGTGCTAAAATACTTCCCCTTTCAGCCGCTCTGTGCTCGTCATACAGTCTCACTCACGGTGCCAGACTCTCCTTGTCTGTAACTCACTTTACATCCCATCCATGTTATCAGTCTCTCTCAGAGCATCCAGGCACACTATCAGTCATCCAACCCTCCGCAGCTCTGCCACTCAAATCCTGTTCCTGATCTCGTAGCTTCACTTACGGCCGCCAATCTCACCATCTGCTGCCATGCAAGACATATTACCATCCTGACTTCTGACTGCTTTCTTTTCTGGTTCGCCCTCAATATCACCTTGTACCAAAAAATTATATATGTTTAAAAATACATTGAAAGATTTATTTTACTTAAATCCGGAGCATTTGCTATTAACGAAAGTATACTATTCTTTGATAAGGTGTAATTATAATGCTCTATAATAATGATAGAAAATTTGGTGAGTGAGTTAGAGGAACGTTTTATATATATTACGAAGGAATCACACTATTAGTTCTAGTATGATATAAATCCACAAGGGCCGTGACAAGGATTCGAACCTGCGTCCTGGACCATCCCAGACGCTGCCTTAATCGACTGAGCTACATGGTCAAAAGAGTTGAAATCGAAGTTCTACTGAACTTACTGGACCTTGCAGCCTCTCCGAGACACAAACCAGAGTTTTACACAAATGATGCATCATCGTGATGCATCACGCTATTGTGATTTCTGTGTGTAGTATGATACATTTTACCAAACAAGGCAAGATAATTATATCTATTTAAGAGATAGAAAAATATATGTGCAAAATGGTTGGAATGAATATGAGATCAGAATGAAAGATTAGTCACAACTCAGTGTACCCATATGGGATCGAACGCTGATCTTGAAAGTAGCAAAACCGTAGCTGTACCAACTAGTCTAAGTGGGGACAAAAATAATCCATTCCATATTGGGCCGAGAAAATGGCGGACAGGACAGACGCAACACAGCTTTAAACATATCTGGAAGCAGCAGTACCCAAGACTCTTAAATGTGCATGACCTTGCTTCGCTCCCATTCAGTCCTAGCTAATCCTGACTTAACAAATCAATGAACACTACTCATCCATTACTCAATTATGCAGTTATATTCACTATTCAAGCCATCGTTATTCTTCATGCACCAACAATATTTAATCCCTTCTTCCTCCTCCCATTCTACTACATGATTACAATTGATAAATTGTAAATTTATCAATTGTAACCTACAATTTATCGAAATCTTTCGTCCCATTTCCTATATTCTCACTACTCTCCCTCGAGTACATCTATAGTAACACTTTTATCCGCACTCATACTATTGACACCTCAAACCCTCGAATCTGTCGACAGGAACATGACCATCTACCATCATTAGCCAGCATAGACAACTCACTATATGGAAGAAGAGCTCATGACCCCCTAACTTACTCAGGAAGAACCTCTTCCGAATCATATAAGTCCTTGAAAGGAACATACGTCATAGATATATTTACATACCCACATTGGGATGTCCAGACCCCACGAGGTCAACGAATATGTAAGACGAGGAACATTATTTTTAAAGTAAATGACGATACATAAACATTAAGATTCTCATAGTTTCTTAATTCAACTCTATCATCGCCAGAGATATCCTGACCAAAGAAAAACCCGAAATAATCGATAGAAACGAGTAATTTAGGAGGTTACTACAAGGCAGACGTAATATATATGAAATACACATTCAAGTATATTCAGGCAGTATATTCTATGGTATGTTCACCCATCTTCAAGACCAAAACTTTGGTCTTAAAGATCTTGAATTTCTAGCTCAAATAACACCTGCTTCCTCAACCGTCCATTGAGAATGCTGAACAAAATATATAATTTCTCTCTATTGGGAAGCATCTCAAGTTATATATGTATATATATATATATATATATATATATATATATATATATATATATATATATCATAATATACCCTTTCGTGACATGCATAAGGCTTGATAAATTGTTAAACTGAACTTAAGATGGTTAATAAATCAACTTTCTTTCTAAATGAAAAAGAATATAACTCTTTCGGTCATATTCAACAACACATACCTACAAAAAAGACTGCTTTCAAAATTACTATAACCAAACATCTGTGGAGAATTGAAATGAAAGATTAAATATTTATATGACTCAACATGAGTTAAAAACACCAAAATAAGTTTATTTTTATCAAGGGACACAAGACCAAACACTCTTCTAGACAGAAGACGAAATTAACTAACAAACAATATAGTGTAAGACTCACAGACGTTCAAATCAGATCTCGTTTTAGTAATATGGAAGAATTTCAGAATATTAAGGTTTAATCTAACGGAACGGGACGTTATAACAATGCAGTCGCTGTAGGTGAAAGGGCGATTCGTGGTTCTACAATGACCACGTATTACAGAGGAAGCAGCTTACCAGAGGAAGAAAATCTATGTGATTCGAGATGCCCAAAACGTCCAAAAATGAGGTATTGTGAGGAGGCGATTAATCTGATTAATCTTTGTATATGCCTCGTTCCTATTTACGTCCCCTATTCTTCTCCCATTTATGCCCTATTCTTCCTTTACGATGTCTTCCTCAGCTTTTGGATTTATGCACTTGACCTTCTTAATGGTATAAATCTACTAAGCCTAGCACTCTCCCTACGGGGTCACCATAGCCCGTGCTACGTGGACATTTCGTTCTGAGGAGCTAAATCTAAAACAACAACAACAGCACTCTCACATCACTTGAGAATGATCCATGTAGGTTCGAAACGTTGTGTAAATATATAATAAATGTAATATACTGTATGGTTAATTGTTTCTTTTTCTTCACCTCGAACAAAGATGACATTTGGAGAAAACCTCTTCTCCAAATTAAAAAAAAAAAAATGAAAATAATCAATTCAGAATATGCAGTCATATTGAATTATAGATATATAAATGAAAAACCTATATATATATATATATATATATATGTATATATATATATATATATATATATATATATATATATATATATATATATATATATATATATATATATATATATATATATATATATATATATATACATATATATATATATATATATATATATATATATATATATATGTATATATATATATATATATATATATATATATATATATATATATATATATATATATATATATATATAATGTAAACTGAATTGCGATGAACCGCTGCACGATTCACTCCAGCTTTCACTTCTATATTGATATATGTTGTTCGTAAATTGAATTCACATCTAAACGTTTCGTTCATATATTTTTCCTTTTTATTTTAATATAATATTATAATGATAACTTTAATACGACTAAAATGATTTGAAGTGTTGTTTAGTTTTAACAAAATAAATCAATATAATAGTTAATGACTTCAATTGCTTTTGACTTTTCTCAAATAAAAAATAACTTGTAATAGTGTCCATTGATACTCATTTCTTTCCTAATATTGGAGTACATTTTTAGCTTAATGTATCACATCTGATACACATCAATAACATTATCATCCAACTAACATACAATTGCCACCATTAACTTTGAACACTATTTAATATCATTTCAGATTCCTGCGCATGATCTACACATCAATTGTAAAAAGTTTGCTATTGTGATTTTAGGACTTTATGCCTTTACTAGAAAAATCTTCAACTCCTACAACATAGGTTTATGAAGCGGAAAACGTTTCTTATATATATATATATTAACAAATAGATGCGATACTCATTAGTATCAATCTAACATATATTAATTCAAATATTAATATTTCTTCACTGATTTAAAACACATTTTCTTTTATCACACAAAAACACTTTTCACTTTAATTCTATGGATGATGAATGAATTTCCACGATATATGGGAGGTATATTTCCAAGACCAACTTGGCGCAAAAAATCCTGGAAGCGCAGGTTGGGAGTGGTGGGCAGGGAGGGAGCGGAGCGGAGCGTCACTGTGCATCCCTCCCCGCGGCCAGTGAGACACTGACCGTCTCCATTTGCGTCTACCCTCACAGGTAACACGGGTGCCACTTATTGTTTTTTTCCTTGCCTTTAAAAGGACTACGTGATGACTGTCAATTACAGCGGCCATTATATAATTACCAGATCAAGAAAGGACTAACGATTGATGGTTCTTTACGCTTGACCTCAATTTGTTTTCGACTCAATTATTTGATAAAACTACCCGAACTTGTAATTACGAAAGATAATACATGAACTCTGTATAGCTTCCATTTGCCTAACTAAATAGATAATAGCTTACATTCCAAATAAAGGAATGTATGAAAGATAAACACCATAAACAATGGTGGAAAAGCTGATGATATGCAGGCGATGAGTCACAATAAAGTGGCTAAAGTATGTTGACCAGGCCACACACTAGAAGGTGAAGGGACGACGACGTTTCGGTCCGTCCTGGACCATTAACAATCGACTTGAGATTGGTCCAGGACGGACCGAAACGTCGTCGTCCCTTCACCTTCTAGTGTGTGGTCTGGTCAACAGTTGATGGTATGGTATCAGCTGCTTCACCTGTCGCTCTTCAAGTCTAGGTGTGACCAGACACATGCTGGCTTCCCAGAAGGTCACACCCACTTTCCTTCTCCTTGGACAAAAGCACGTTTGTCCGAGCTGAATCCAATCTTAGCATCCTCAGACTCCTCGACTCCTACTCTCTCTCTCTCTCTCTCTCTCTCTCTCTCTCTCTCTCTCTCTCTCTCTCTCTCTCTCTCTCTCTCTCTCTCTCTCTCTCTCTCTCTCTCTCTCTCTCTCTCTCTCTCCCTCTCTCTCTCTCTCTCTCTCTCTCTCTCTCTCTCTCTCTCTCTCTCTCTCTCTCTCTCTCTCTCTCTCCCTCTCTCTCTCTCTCTCTCTCTCTCTCTCTCTCTCTCTCTCTCTCTCTCTCTCTCTCTCTCTCTCTCTCTCTCTCCCCCGACATCCAAAAAGAGTTATTTCTAGATCATCCTGAATATGAATAGATATTGCAGAGGGATGAATCTTGAGAGGAGAGATTAGCATGAATGAACTAGACCAGTTCCAACCTCTAGTCGCCTAAAAAGTAGCGAATTTTTGTACCTCAGAATACAGTTTTATGGATTACTTAATATCAATGTATTTTTATTTTGTTGTTAATTTTTGCAACCTTGAGGGTTTCTATTTGACGTTATATACCAATGCAAATCATTTTGAGGCAATGGAGTGACTTGAACTCGCAATCTGGTGATTCCCAGACGCCTGTCTTAACCGACTCGGCCACGATGGTACAATAGATGATCAACCGAGAACTGTAGTGACTTCTCTGGTGGGTTACGGAGGCCCAAGAACCTTACGGAACAACAGCGAACACTTTCCGAGTGTGTAGAATGACGCAACCTGTCTGGACTCCCCTGGTTCACTCGGTACAACTTTCCTTCGCTAAATCAATAATGTTCAACAAGAGACATTGATCACGTCTCAAGATGTTCCATGTGTCAGTATGATTATGCTTGTGTTCGATGGCTTGTTGTCTGTGATAATGTGTGTGTGTGTGTGTGTGTGTGTGTGTGTGTGTGTGTGTGTGTGTGTGTGTGT
>NC_091153.1:4942470-4959970 GCF_040958095.1 Procambarus clarkii | reverse complement strand
GGAATATTTAAGTTTGTTTTTAGCTTCATTTATTTTAAAAGTTTTCTTTGCTAGTAAGTATTCTAATATCTAAAAACTAAGAACGTATGAATTCGTGACTATAGACGACTGTCACAATATGTACTATCTAAACAATAGGATGAATTGCACTTTATGTAAAATGCAATTCCTCAATAATTATGCAGGCGATGAGTCACAATAACGTGGCTGAAGTATGTTGACCAGATCACACACTAGAAGGTGAAAGAACTACGACGTTTCGGTCCGTCCTGGACTATTCTCAAGTCGATTGTGACTGGTCCAGTCCACAATCGACTTGAGAATGGTTTCATGACGGATCGAAACGTCGTCGTCTCTTCACCTTCTAGTGTGTGGTGGTCAATAATTAATTAATTTACCGCTTAGGCAGGAATGTTGGAGGAAATAATTAACTAACAAGGGTTCAGATGACTTTCTCCAGATAGATGATAATACATTGAGAACAAGTAATATAAGGCTCCTGAAAGTGGTAAGTACTACACTGTATTGAAGGTGAGTTACTTAGTGCATTCGAGAACCGAAAACATAGAAAGCGTGAATGGAGAACAAGATATTCTGAAGACAAGACGGTGAATATAAGAGGGCTTATCAAGTGAATTTTAATCTCTGTGGGATGTTTACACGAGACATGATTAATTTCGTACTGAATTTAATTGAGACAAATAATGTTTTATTAAAAAGTATATAGCGGTTTAATAAACAATTAACAAAAGCGGAGCGTTTTAAAAAATATATGTACAAAACGAAGCACATAAAATAACCTTTGAAATTAATTTTCAAGGATATGCACAAATTCTTTTGACTCGAGAAAGATAATTTGGTAATAAGTTGAAAAAGCAAACATGAAATCATTGTAAGTACTTCAAATATAATGCAGTCTTGACAGGAAGAAATCCTTGCTAAGGTATCGAAATTTGCAGACTATTTTATGTGTAATTCTTTTTTCGTGTTTCTCAAGATGGGTAATAATAAAAAATGCTCATTAATACCCAAGTGTAATCTTAGAAGCGCATGTTGGTTAAAAAGAACTTAACAAAATCTTACAGTGCGTGAAATGAGTAAATAATATTAATATTAAAATATATGAATAAGAAATCTTTTGCAGTTTTTGCAAAAAAATTAAGTATATTCTGATCCAAGAAGCAGCTCAGGTCTGTTATTAAGCCATTATACAAGCAAATTTAAACATAAATTGAAATTAAAATAAATGTAATTTATTTATTAATCACCACTTCTATTTTTATTGAGATATATATAAGAGTTGTTACATTCTTGTACAGCCACTAGTACGCGTAGCGTTTCGGGCAGGTCCCTGGAATACGATCCCCGCCGCGAAGAATCGTTGTTACAACCAAGTACCCATTTTACTGTTAAGTTAAACAGAGGCTACAGTTAAGGAATTGCACCCAGTAAATCTTCCCCGGCCAGGATACGAATCCATGACAAAGCGCTCACGGAACGCCAGGCGAATGTGTTACCACTTCGCCACAGAGACTGTGAACTGAGATTTTGTAAGATATTCGACAATAGCAAGTAAACTCCAACAAATGAAACTATAACTAAAATTTCTTATTAATTTAAATCAGCAAAGCCCAATAGGAGCATTTGTGTATAATGACGCCCAGATAGAATGCCCAAAATACTTATTTATGTTAAGCAACGCTCCAGACGCATTTATATTAAAATCTTGACACAGATTTCTCGATTTCTCTCACAATGGCATCAATTATGTATGAAACAAATGCTTTAAACTTTTAAAATTCGAATTCTGTCACGATTCCAATACTTCCTCCTTTATTGATAAAAGGGAAACCAAAAAAGAATAGAGTTGCTCATTGATGATTAATTGCTTTAGAAAAAAAATTAAACCATTTCACAGCTTGATAACTTTTTAACAAAGAAAATTATTTCAATGCTCGTCCTCCAATGGAGACGTGACTTTAAGGGGGACTGAGCACAGTAAAAAATAAAAGATAACATATTAACATATATCCTTGCAACGTGCGTCGAAAGAACTATTAACAGCCAAAATGAATCCACCATTGTGGACGTTCAGCATTTATAAGTATGACCAATGCGTTATCCCTAGCATGTGGATCTGCTTAAGTTATCATTAAATTAGGCATGACTGGTGAGTTGGTGTAGGAAAAGACGTCGCTGGTGTGTGGATTTAAGTTCATTCGTTAGAACATCTATACTTGCACAGTGAGCTACATTTGTGAGATATTATTGGCAGTCCGTAGGCAGGTGTTTACAGGCTTTCTTCATAATTCTAAATTAATAATAATACTTGAATATTAAGGTGGAGAGAGTGTGTGTGTTCATTATATTATCAAGTCTGAATTGCCATCTACAGCAGCATAATAAATACAGATATGGGGTGCCTGAGCCCCTCTCCTTGGGTAAGAAATTTATCTTATCGCTGATAAATTCACCTTTCTTGCATGCATAATGAATGAGGGGCTAGTCACTAATATTTTTAACGCTCCACGAGCCTAAGCCCCGCCCCAAGTAGATAGGACTAGAAGCCCATTTAGAAGATTACTCATAAGGTTTACATTCATGGTCCTTCTGAGATCACATTTTAAAAGATAGAATAGAATTGAGAACAACGGGTGGCTGCCGAGAGTGAGGTGGGGAGAGGTTTGAGAGCATGCCATTAGGCCCTTTGTTATTTGGTTTCTACTCTGCCTTTCAAAATGTTGACTGTGTCAACGAAACGTCTATCTTAGCGTCAGGTCACAATAACACATCAAGCTTATTATCTTCACAAACAACACTGAAATAATCGACAGATATAACAACAGCAGGAGACTGGACAAGTTAATAAGGGTTTTGTTGGAGGAGTTTGGAGGCCTGGGACTTACCTTAGCTGGGTTGTTGGAGTGCTGGGAGTGGAGGGAGGCATATTACTCACCTTAGCTGGGTTGCTGGAGTGCTGGGAATGGACGAAGGCTTGGTACTCACCTTAGCTGGGTTGCTGGAGTGCTGGGAGTGGAGGGAGGCATGGTACTCACCTTAGCTGGGTGTTTGGAGGGCTGGGAGTGGATGGAGGCATGGTACTCACCTTAGCTGGGTTGCTGGAGTGCTGGGAGTGGAGGGAGGCATGGTACTCACCTTAGCTGGGTGTTTGGAGGGCTGGGAGTGGATGGAGGCATGGTACTCACCTTAGCTGGGTTGCTGAAGTGCTGGGAAAGGAGGGAGGCATGGTACTCACCTTAGCTGGGTGTTTGGAGGGCTGGGAGTGGATGGAGGCATGGTACTCACCTTAGCTGGGTTGCTGAAATGCTGGGAGTGGAGGGAGGCATGGTACTCACCTTAGCTGGGTTGTTGGAGTGCTGGGAGTGGGCGTCGACGGAGGCATGGGAGGAGTCCTGGACGGAGCCCCGGCTCAACTTTCTGGCGAGGGCTGACCGTCTGCTCCCCGTGCTGCCGTGCCTGCGGGACCAACACGCCCACCTCTCGTTAGGATCAGAAGTGCTTTACCACCAGTCCTTAAGACCTACATAATAGCCACTGGTGCCAAGCCGAAAGCCTCATTTTGGAATCCAAATTCAAAGTAATAAAATGTCAAATCAAACAACATATTGTGTGACATCAGTGAATATTTTAGTTACTAAAATATAAAAAATAAGGAAATCAGAATTTAACTTTAATTTAGCAATGCTAATATCATTAGTAGAAATTTTTTAAAGCTACTTAATGGCAAGAGTCAAGACCCAGACAACAGTGACAGAAGAAGATGAAGAGGAAATGAAGAAGATGAAGAAGAAGGGAAGAAAGAGAAGAAGAAGAAGGAAAGAAGAAGAAGTAAAGAATAATAATAAGTAGCACCTAGTGGACGGTGACTTTAATGTTAATGTTTCATGTTTTAAGAGTCTTATATTAGAGCAGGTGGACTTGTTGATGACATTAATATTAAAGCCTCATGCACAAATCCAACAGGAACCTTCATGAGGGCTCGAACCTATACACTGAGGGTTCCAAGGCGAGCTCTAGTCGATTACACCACGACATGGAAAAAGAATTGCAACCTGGAGTCGTGGTTGTCCTATGTCGAGTCCTATGTTATGGTGCAATCAACTAGAGCCCGCCTGGGAACATTCAGCACATAAGTTCGAACCGTCATCACGGCTCCTGCTGAATTTGTTCATTGATATAGAACGTTAATGTGGACCAGACCACACACTAGAAATTGAAGGGACGACGACGTTTCGGTCCGTCCTGGACCATTCTCAAGTCTCACAATCGACTTGAGAATGCTCCAGGACGGACCGAAACGTCGTCGTCCCTTCAATTTCTAGTGTGTGGTCTGGTCAACATACTTCAGCCACGTTATTGTGACTCATCGCCTGCAACGTTAATGTGATTTCTCTGTGTACAAGAGTCTCATGTTAGCGCAGGTGGCTTCGTTAGTAACTCATCAATTAAAGAAGTTACAATTATAGTCACAATTATATTTGTGACTAGGTTTTTGACCACGATAATTTCCCTATTTCATGTTCTTTCTGTTGGCATTTCTTAATTTTCTTTTGCTTTATTCTATATACATTCAATTTCCTTTATTTTCCTAATTTTGTTAAAATGTTTCCTCAGCCATTAAGACTCTCAAGTTATGTTAATACCTTCATTAACATGTAATTACGTTCGTTAGCGAATTATTGAGGTCCTTAACTTTGGAATTGATGTCAACTGCCCCGTGTTGTCGATGTAATTGGCTGACGTTGGTATTTCCTCGCTGGTCGTTCCCTTGTCCCCTAATGGTTCCACTCCTGGTCCAACTGTCTTCGCGGAATGGTAATTGCTTCCCACGCGAAATAAACATAATTTTGCAAATACGATTTCAAGGACATTCTGAGGGTCGTTGACCATCACTCTGTTATTGGCAACTGAAAATTACTTTAAACATAAAATTTTGTAATAGGATTTTCTCCTATTAAGGAAAATTAACAGGTAAAATTTCCACATTTTATTTCAGGTTAAATTTTCACACGGATCAAAATGCAGTTGATAAGAGCCCATGCAACCTTTCAATATATATAATAGTTCTTCAGTTATGGCATTTACGTCTCTTCCTATCTTTACATATATCATTACTCCTTAATATACTTAATATCCTTTATTAAGCAGCTTGTGAGCCCTCTTTATCGAAGAATGCATTTGCTAATTCTTGGTAATGTATCTTTAAAAGAAAGTTATTTAACATAAGATGAAGAACCATTTTGAAAGAAGATTTGAGGGATGATTTAAAATAATTTTATATGATATTGCATTAGCTGTTCCAATGATGTATTCTGTATTACCACTGATGTACTCTGTATTTCCAGTGATGTCTTTGGCATTTCCAATTATGTATTCTGCCGAACCAGTAATGTTTTCCATATTACCACTGATGTATTCTGGCGTATCAGAAATGTATTCTACAGTACCAGTGATGCATTCTGCAATAAAAATTGATACATACTGCAGGCCAAGTGATGTATTTTGCAGTATAAGTGAGGTATTCTGTCGTACTAGTAATGTTTTGAAGAGTACTAATAATGTATTGTACAATACCAGTGATGTATTCTTAAGTAATAATGATGTTACTACAGAAAGTGATTAAGTGGGTCTTCCCTTCAACTTTATTGATAGTACTGACGATGATTATAATAAAGAGGATGAATTACGAATCAAATAAAAATAGGTTCCTCTCCTTGAACGCCTTAAATAAAAATAAATCAACCCTAAGAACGAGAGGACAGATTCACGAAGCAGTTACGCAAGTACTTACGAACCTGTACATCTTTCCTCAATCTTTGGCGGCTTTGTTTACAATTATTAAACTCCGAAGAATGAGTTGAGCTCCGAAGAAGAAGGAGGCTGTTTATAACAACAACAACAGTTGATTGGCAAGTTTTCATGCTTGTAAACTGTTTAATAAATTTAACCAAAGCCGTCAAAGATTGAGGAAAGATGTACACGTTCGTAAGTAATTACGTAACTGCTTCGTGAATCTGGCCCCAGTTTCGTGACTACTTGCGTAACTTCTTCATGAATCTGGCCCCCCTAAGCTCTTGACGAACGACGAACCTGTAACCTACGACTTCCTAACATGAGGTCAGGAGGTCGTAAGTTTTAGATCCTTCAACCTAATAGGAGGTCTTTTGCCTCCTATTACGACCCCACTGACGACCCCAAATGACAGTACAGGAAACCATCTTACCTATGCGGTCTCTTGTGGTCATTGCTCTTGTTGTCGGTCACACTCATGCGTTCGAGCGGTCGCCGCCACACTAGCAGGGTTGCGGTTTACTGAGGGACCTTTCCTAAAGCCATTCTGCGAAATGAAACAACAAATTATTAGTCATTATTTGTTTTCTGAAATGCGCAAATGTCCATCAATTCTAAATTCATACTTGTATCATTTGCTGTGCTGGTTATAATTTAAATTTCATCAACATTGCAGAAACACGTTTATGCAGAGTGAAAATAATTAAGTTTAGTTTTTGAGTGCAAAGTTTTAATAAAACACTTTATCATTAAAGGCATAATATTCGTATAAATATAAATAAATACACAACATATACTCGGGGTCATGTATTTATGATGCTGCTATCATGTATTTATGATGCTGCTATCATGTATTTATGATGCTGCTATCATGTATTTATGATGCTGCTATCATGTATTTATGATGCTGCTATCATGAATTTATGATGCTGCTATCATGTATTTATAATGCTGCTATCATGTATTTATGATGCTGCTATCATGTATTTATGATGCTGCTATCATGTATTTATGATGCTGCTATCATGTATTTATGATGCTGCTATCATGTATTTATGATGCTGCTATCATGTATTTATGATGCTGCTATCATGTATTTATGATGCTGCTATCATGTATTTATGATGCTGCTATCATGTATTTATGATGCTGCTATCATGTATTTATGATGCTGCTATCATGTATTTATGATGCTGCTATCATGTATTTATGATGCTGCTATCATGTATTTATGATGCTGCTATCATGTATTTATGATGCTGCTATCATGTATTTATGATGCTGGTATCATGTATTTATGATGCTGCTATCATGAATTTATGATGCTGCTATCATGTATTTATGATGCTGCTATCATGTATTTATGATGCTGCTATCATGTATTTATGATGCTGCTATCATGTATTTATGATGCTGCTATCATGTATTTATGATGCTGCTATCATGTATTTATGATGCTGCTATCATGTATTTATGATGCTGCTATCATGTATTTATGATGCTGCTATCATGTATTTATGATGCTGCTATCATGTATTTATGATGCTGCTATCATGTATTTATGATGCTGCTATCATGTATTTATGATGCTGCTATCATGTATTTATGATGCTGCTATCATGTATTTATGATGCTGCTATCATGTATTTATGATGCTGCTATCATGTATTTATGATGCTGCTATCATGTATTTATGATGCTGCTATCATGTATTTATGATGCTGCTATCATGTATTTATGATGCTGCTATCATGTATTTATGATGCTGCTATCATGTATTTATGATGCTGCTATCATGTATTTATGATGCTGCTATCATGTATTTATGATGCTGCTATCATGTATTTATGATGCTGCTATCATGTATTTATGATGCTGCTATCATGTATTGCTACAGTTAGGTGAGTTCAGAGTAAGTAATTATAACAGATACACTGAGGCCGGATATGTGGACGTATAAGCCGGATACGTGAGCTTATTGGCCGGATACGTGGACTTATTGGCCGGACACGTGGACTTATTAGCCGGATACGTGGACTTATAGGCCGGATAGGTTGACTAATAGGCCGGATACGTGGACCTATTGGCCGGATACGTGGACTTATAGACCGGATACGTGGACTTATAGGCCGGATATGTGGACTTATTGACCGGATACGTGGACTTATTGAACGGAAACGTGGACTTATCGACCGGATACGTGGACTTATAGGCCGGATACATGAACTTATAGCCCGGATATGTGGACTAATTGCACGGATACGTGGACTTATTGAACGGAAACGTGGACTTATCGACCGGATACGTGGACTTATCGACCGGATACGTGGACTTATTGGCCGGATGCGTGGACTAATAAGCCGGATACGTGGGCGCTCCGGACTCTCACAACAATTACAAGTTATCATTAAGCTATTTATTTTTGTTAAACAGATCGATCATTTGTATTATTAATAAAAATCACTATTTTATTACTATTATTTATTTAATAACCAAGTAAAGGAACAGTGTTGTCACTTAATGTTAAATATTAAATGATAACCTACAATAAGAATTTTAATGAGTGGAATTTTTATTCATTATTATTATTTTTAATTCATCTATTTTGCTGTCATGGAAGTAAAGTTGTATCTTATTTGAAAAGTTTATACGTTTGAGTTATTCTTTGTGTCTACAAAATTTTGGACCCAACCACTTGGGCTGGACGGAAGAGTGACGGTCTCGCTTCATGCAGGTCGGCATTCAATCCCCGACCGTCCAAGTAGTTGGGCACCATTCCTTCCCGTCCACCCGTCCCATCCCAAATCCTTATCCTGACCCCTTTCGAGTGCTATATAGTCGTAATGGCTTGGCGCTTTCCCATGAATCTATCAAAAAATATATATACAAAATTTTGGTTGTGGTAAGGGTCGTATAGCAAACTTGAAGGACTTAAAATATTAATGGAACAACATTAGAGAATCAGGAAGTATCAGAACTTATTGTCTGGAAATTTGGTTCTGAAACAGTCGAACTGAGGGTTATCTTATCTTGAGGTTATCTTGAGGTTATCTTGAGATGATTTCGGGGCTTTAGTGTCCCCGCGGCCCGGTCCTCGACCAGGCCTCCACCCCCAGGAAGCCAGCTGACTAACTCCCAGGTACCTATTTACTGCTAGGTAACAGGGGCATTCAGGTTGAAAGAAACTTTTGCCCATTTGTTTCTGCCTCGTGCGGGAATCGAACCCGCGGCACAGAATTACGAGTCCTGCGCGCTATCCACCAGGCTACGAGGGTGCAGATATCTGTTTTCAGACCAGTTAACCGCAAGTATAATTGAAGTTCCGCGTAATGCTTTCTCCAAGATTATTAAACCTCTAAGACGAGTAGCAGACGAACTGCAAATAGATGCTTTTTAAGAGAGTAAGTTATTAAAGTTGCCGATATAACTCTCCAGCATTTGATGATGTGCATTAAGGGAGTTTTTATGGTGACTACTCACGTTAGATGGCATAATAAAGTAGAGGCAAACAGTGCCATTCAGTGCTGACGAGGAGACACAATAACGTGGCTGAAGTATGTTGACCAAACACTGTCGTACTAAAGTGGACTTATCCTAACTCACCAGAGGACCCAAAACAGAAAACGGGACAGTATGTCAATTTCGCGAGCCGTTACCATTTTCTATTGTGACGATTTTCGGCCTTTGGTAGAGTATACGTCAATATGCGACGTGCTATTGGGAGGACGGGCGGGATCAGGACATATATACAATCACGAATATGAAGAATCAGTCATATAATGCGCATGTCTTTCCTTTTTTAAATTAAGGTTTTAAGGATTTTATTGTTTTGGTGTTCGTCTTAATGCCCCCTCAACCTGTTTAAGGTTTTTAAAGCAATCATAAGATCTTACTTACCACTTAACAATAACACTTAATCCTAAACGTTATATAGGATTAAAGTAAACTACGAAGTCGGTTACACTTGTCCTTGTATAGATTTTATTAATGCAGTTTACTATTTTATGTATACGTGTGTCTGCTTGCCTAAGTATACACTCGTCAATTAAATCAGAAACTTCTGGGAACTAAATTAGAATGTTTATTTTATTTGTTATTATGACTATTTAGCAAAGAAAAATGTTTCTTTATTTCTTTTGTACTCTTTAGCTACCAAAGAAACGCGGGTGAAAACTGGAACACCTCAGAGAACTAAAGACGGGCAAGAGCTCTGACCTCAGGTTGAAAAAATTATCGTGTCGTTAGTAACAGAAGTTGTGGTAAGAGCAAAAGATAAACAAAAATAGTGCTGTTTTCGACTCAGGTTTCCTAATGGGTGACGGATGGAGGGAGAGAGAGAGAGAGAGAGAGAGAGAGAGAGAGAGAGAGAGAGAGAGAGAGAGAGAGAGAGAGAGAGAGAGAGAGAGAGAGAGAGAGAGAGAGAGAGAGGCAGAGAGAGAGAGAGAGAGAGAGAGAGAGAAAGAGACAGAGAGAGAGAGGGAGAGACAGAGAGACACACACACCCACACACACACACAAAGATATTGAGGTAGAAACACAGTTAATCCAATACTGACAGATTGCACAAAAGGACGATACACATAAAAAAGACCAAAACAAAATATTGAAAGACAGAAGAACAATGAATTCCACACACACAAAGTTCCCCGCCCAGCCACAGGTTTTCCCTGATTGTTATTGCCAAATGTGATAGAATTTCAAATACCGTCACTGGGAAGGGAAAACATTTACTCCCTCGCGTCAAACTTTTTTCCCCCAGGCCTGAATAATTGTTCCATAAGCAAAACAATATATATCCCACCGATATCCAAAGCAAATGCGCGCTATCAACTTCCATATTGCATGACTGATTTTATTTATAACAACTCAATTGAGTTTAAATGTCATTTGTTCTGCACTTGTTAGTGACAGAGGAAGTGGTTATATTGGTGCCTCACTGAAAACCTATATTGTCTCTCACAATAACTGACGTCAAACGCAATTTGTCCTTTGATATCATGTTCGTATATATATATATATATATATATATATATATATATATATATATATATATATATATATATATATATATATATATATATATATATATATATATATATTGGTAGCAGTCTTTCTTTTAAACATGTTTTACTGAAGACGACAGAAACTTTTAGATATATGATTCTAGCACAAATCTTCTCGATATTCCTTATGTTTTTCTTCACCGAAGCAGGACCATTAAAAATGAACTCACCGAAGTTCATTTGTAGTAACTAAATAACTAGTGAAAATGAACTTTGGAGAGTTCATTTTTTATCTTCCTGCTTCAGTGAAGAAAAACATAAGGAATATCGAGAAGATTTGTGCTAGAATCATATATCTAAAACTTTCTGTCGTTTTCAATGAAACATTAAAAGAAAGACTAAACACACAAATGCGTTTCGCATTGCTCACGTGGCCCCAACAGCGAGGTGATTCTATCAAGTTACTGTCTCCAAAATTGACATCCGAGTACCTTTGGGTTCTCCCGAAGCGAATCTAGAGAAACTGATTTACCTATTTTCTGTCCCACACATCGATTCCTGGCCAAGGACCGGTCCTACAAGAGGTAAAAAAAGAGCCTCACCACCCACGCCTCACCACCCACTCCTCACCACCCACTCCTCACCACCCACGCCTCACCACCCACGCCTCACCACCCACGCCTCACCTAATACCTAAGTGCAGAATGGTGTTATAGGGAGATGGCTTGCAAGCCTGGCCGTCCTATTCCCAAGGAGCTTGGAGTGTTATGGCTGCGTGTGTGTGTCGCAGAGCTGATATGTGTGAGAGATGGATGAGAGAAGCAATACTTTTGACGAGAGTGGTAAGGTGAATCAAAGAGAAATATGATGATACAAATAACATGAACGGTACGAATAAGAGGAAAGGAAACGATGAAAGGTTGTAATAATAGGAAAGAAATGGATGAAAGTAAAAATAAGATGGAAAGTAAGAATTGGATGAAATGTAAGATAAATAGAAAAAATAAGAAAAAGAGATAACGGAAGAATAGAGAAACAGGTTCAGTAAAGAAAAAGTTTGAATTTCATAAGACAATGAAAAGGAAGAAAAATAGGATGAAAGGGATTGAAATAAAAAAACACTAGAAAAATAGAAAGGTAAAAATAAAAATAGAAAAGAAAATGCAAGTAGCCTTATGGCAAAGGGAAAGAGACAGGCAAAAAAAAAAAAAAAGACAGCCTAGAGTGGGAAAAGATAAGTCAGATCAGGTTTGTTAAGAGAGTCAGAGTATTTATGTACTATGAAATTGAAGAGTCAACAACAACAAAGCCGGGACTAATATTCATGTTAATAAAGTTGTGCATCAGAGCCAAAAATCCACCAAAATCATGTTGCCTGTCCAAAGAATAAACTAAATAACGAGAGATGCCAGAGGTAACACCTCGTAGAGTCTCAATATTTTCACACTGAACCATCACCCAATAGTGATTTCAATTTATATCAGCAAGGGAGGAAGCTGGAGATCATCACTACCCACCACAAGACCATCAGCTTCTGTCATGTTAAAGCAGAAATCCTGAATATTTCCGGTAAAGAGGATTTCAGTTTGGCACCACATATATATTCAGTGTTTCATATCTGTCTCATTCGGATCTGTGGGCACCATGCCTCTTGCTTGCCTTGGTTGCGTGAAAGTCTGCTTCTGGTGCCCCATAAGGTCATAAGATCATGACGAAGGATAGGGAAGCAAATAGCTGCCATATCTATCCTGCCATTTATAGACTCTGGGGTTCAGGAGTTACAGATATACAATCTGAAGGACACAGTCTTTTCATTGGATATAAAACAGAAACTTGTATTCCAACCAAAGTAAGAATTATATTCCTTAAAATACCACAAAGTGAAAAAAGTGAATTTGTTCCAGCCTTGAAAAATGTTCACTTCCTACATCGTTAACAACAAACATTTCAGCCTCCGAAGTGTTTGTTGTTAACACTTCCGGGAATTAGGCTCGAAAATTCTCTCTTTATCACTGCCTGCAGACATCATCTCAGAGGTCAAGCCATATATATATAATGTTTGTCTGAGGCTAGAGGCCAAACTTATGGCGTTAGTCTCAACCAACTTTGCAGGATTCATGGTCTAGGGTTCGGGGATATCATAGGATGGTAGGGATCGGTCCTATTTGTACTATTTAGAGGGCTTTGGGCCCAAATTGTACCACCCCCCGTACCATTGTACCATTCTTACTAACTATGTTTATATTCTAACTATGGCCCACGAATATATATATATATATATATATATATATATATATATATATATATATATATATATATATATATATATATGTATATATATATATGTACATATATATATATATATATATATATATATATATATATATATATATATATATATATATATATATATATATATGTCGTACCTAGTAGCCAGAACGCACTTCTCAGCCTACTATGCAACGCCCGATTTGCCTAATAAGCCAAGTTTTCCTGAATTAATATATTTTCTCTAATTTTTTTCTTATGAAATGATAAAGCTACCCATTTCATTATGTATGAGGTCAATTTTTTTTATTGGAGTTAAAATTAACGTAGATATATGACCGAACCTAACCAACCCTACCTAACCTAACCTAACCTATCTTTATAGGTTAGGTTAGGTTAGGTAGCCGAAAAAGTTAGGTTAGGTTAGGTTAGGTAGGTTAGGTAGTCGAAAAACAATTAATTCATGAAAACTTGGCTTATTAGGCAAATTGGGCCTTGCATAGTAGGCTGAGAAGTGCGTTCTGGCTACTAGGTACGACATATATATATATATATATATATATATATATATATATATATATATATATATATATATATATATATATATATATATATATATGTCGTACCTAGTAGCCAGAACGCACTTTTCAGCCTACTATGCAGGGCCCGATTTGCCTAATAAGCCAAGTTTTCATGAATTAATTGTTTTTCGACTACCTAACCTACCTAACCTAACCTAACCTAACTTTTTTGGCTACCTAACCTAACCTAACCTATAAAGATAGGTTAGGTAGGGTTGGTTAGGTTCAGTCATATATCTACGTTAATTTTAACTCCAATAAAAAAAAATTGACCTCAAACATAATAAAATGGGTAGTTTTATCATTTTATAAGAAAAAAATTAGAGAAAATATATTAATTCAGGAAAACTTGGCTTATTAGGCAAATCGGGCCTTGCATAGTTGGCTGAGAAGTGAGTTCTGGCTACTAGGTACGACATATATATATATATATATATATATATATATATATATATATATATATATATATATATATATATATATATATATATATATATATATGTCGTACCTAGTAGCCAGAACGCACTTCTCAGCCTACTATGCAAGGCCCAATTTGCCTAATAAGCCATGTTTTCAAGAATTAATTGTTTTTCGACAACCTAACCTACCTAACCTAACCTAACCTAACTTTTTCGGCTACCTAACCGAACCTAACCTATAAAGATAGGTTAGGTTAGGTTAGGTAGGGTTGGTTAGGTTCGGTCATATATCTACGTTAATTTTAACTCCATTAAAAAAAAATTGACCTCATACATTATGAAATGGGTAGCTTTATCATTTCATAAGAAAAAAATTAGAGAAAATATATTAATTCATGAAAACTTTGCTTATTAGGCAAATCGGGCCTTGCATAGTAGGCTGAGAAGTACGTTCTGGCTACTAGGTACGACATATATATATATATATATATATATATATATATATATATATATATATATGTCGTACCTAGTAGCCAGAACTCACTTCTCAGCCTACTATGCAAGGCCCGATTTGCCTAATAAGCCAAGTTTTCATGAATTAATTGTTTTTCGACTACCGAACCTACCTAACCTAACCTAACCTAACTTTTTCGGCTACATAACCCAACCTAACCTATAGAGATAGGTTAGGTTAGGTTAGGTAGGGTTGGTTAGGTTCGGTCATATATCTACGTTAATTTTAACTCCAATGAAAAAAAATTGACCTCATACATTATGAAATGGGTAGCTTTATCATTTCACAGGAAAAAATTTAGAGAAAATATATTAATACAGGAAAACTTGGCTTATTAGGCAAATCGGGCCATGTATAGTAGGCTGAGAAGTGAGTTCTGGCTACTAGGTACGACATATATATATATATATATATATATATATATATATAAATCTGCGCGTATTTATCGACGTGTCTAGGATTATACAATGGGAAAAAATGTATTCAGTTTTCGTGTCAATGCTTAATTGCAACACTTTTAATGAATCAGGTACGAAAAAGCTGAATAAATTCACTTGTTTTCGCTTCCACTTTTCAAACATTTATGCAGGAATTGGAAAATCATATAAACTCAGTTTTGCATAATTTTTTCAGAAATATGCAAAAAAAAAAAAATGATTTTTATGAATTACAGACATCATATATTAGAGACTTGACCCATTTTCTCGCTATTTAATTTTTGTATCAATTTAAAGAGGTGTCAGGTGAACGAAACTGCATATTAGCAAGTTTTCCTTTTTAAATATATTTTAAAATAAAGTTAGATATATGCACACATACAAAAAGAACAGGGGTGGTAGGAGAAGAAAATATCAAAGTGTTTAGTGAGGATCCACAAGGTCATCTCTGAGTACTCTTTATTTTCTTCTCCGAGGCTATGGGTCCCTACACTTGCACAGCACATTCCAGTTCTATGTGGTACTCTTCGTGGAAGTCATTTCTTGTTGTTTCGATGCTTTCTAAGAGGAGACTTGGGAGAACCTCTATGTTTATATTCTAACCAAAAAGACGTCCCACAAAGAAGAGTGAGAATATCGATTTTCACCCTGTTATGTTATAAAATAATCTTGATATACTCTCAGTGTGGGAGGGAGGAACAAAAGGAGGTATCAGCCCGTCCTCTTGAGGGTTCATAACGTCACTATACTAATGAACTAAATTGCCCAAACCTAACCTAACGGTGGTCTATAGCGCTCCTGGCTATGGCCCACGAATAGAAAACGGGACATTACGTCAATTTTGCGAGCCACAATGATTTGTAGTACATCCGTTTTATTTCCTTAAGGAATTTATACTTCAAAATGAGATCAACAATTTGAGAGGACAGGTTGGTTTGGTAATTCTAATCCCTCCCCTCTGAGGGCGAGATAATTCCCAGCTTTGATTATTTTGAATTTATAGGGTGGGACGGGGGGTGGTACAATTTGGGCCTAAAGCCCTCTAAATAGTACAAATAGGACCGATCCCTACCATCCTATGATATCCCCGAACCCTAGACCATGAATCCTGCAAAGTTGGTTGAGACTAACGCCATAAGTTTGGCCTCTAGCCTCAGACAAACCAACTAACAAACAGATCTTCTATTTTATATAGATAAAAGTAATATAGAAGCGACAAAAATAATTTCATTGAATTTCAAGGCCTAAGAATTGGTGTTGATTTGCAACTTATTGTTAAAAGTAAGTGTTGATTTCCTCTCGGTTATAAAGAATGGTGAATCAGTGATCAATATTTAGGTTATATATACTACATAATGTCAGTATGACTAATTATGTCAGCTTGCACTTCACTTTTGAAGAGTGAAGAATGGAGAAAATCTTTTGAAATTCTTTTGATGAGGTTAACAGGTTTAGTGTTTTACCATCCCATAGCTAATTTTTTTTCAAGTCATATTCACTACTAGTCTTCCTTAGAACGCGACCCATCGATTGGTTAATAACCAGGCCCCCCATTCCTGCTGGGTGAACAGGGGCAAACAGCTATGTAGATAGATCCCCAGTTAATCTTTCCCGCCCATGGCTTGTATTAAATCCAAGGTGAAGGAAGGCAGTTACACAGATCTTTCAACAGTCTTGCTGCATATTGCTGAAAATGTCCACATTACTAACTAGCCCTTTATAGCTTAGTGTCAGCAGTGGTAAAGGAGTCACGGAAGCACGGGCAGGACGCGACGAGTCTTGCAAGGTCAAGTCGAATCCATCTTTTCTTGCCTCATCCGACAGAACGATTGAATTCTGACACAGATCCTCTGGATCCTGCGTCTCCTTCGTATGGATTGGTGCAGGATTTGGCGGAGGCTGCTGACGTTGATACGTGGGTGAGCATTTGTGTGAATGTGCTTACCTACATGATACTCATGTTGGGATGAGTATCAACAGTCTCGTCACGATTTTTCAGCCTCAGATCATTTAATACAATGGCTTTCAATTCCTCTTGTTTCTCACAGCTCTTCCCTTTGAAGCGACGTGTTGAATTATTCTTCACCTCCCTCCTCCCTTATTTTGGTCCATTATATTTGCTTGTGACTTGCGCTAAAGTTCTTCTAAACATCTCACCGGCTCCCCCGTGCCTGTAACTTCCACCAGTGGCCTCCAGTTCACACATATATTATATTTTTACATGCTTGTTGTAGCCACTCTGTCAATGCCCGTCAATCTATTGAACGTTGTTTTCATATTTCTACTTTTTCCATCATACGGCAAGTAATTTCCTTTGTTTTAATTCATTGGGAACTCCAGACTGGAGATGCATTTTTTCTGTGTTAGCTGAACAGCTGAACATAGGTTGGTAAAGGTGTTCTGAAGGCATAAGTGCACGAAGGATAATCAAACATTTGTTAATTTTGATGCCCAAACCACACATCAG